>NC_056748.1:686332106-686334606 GCF_019279795.1 Protopterus annectens
CCATCTTTGTGGAGAAGGACCACTGTTGCTGTACGCCACTCTTTGGGTACATATCCTGTAGTAAGGCTGAGATTGAACAGTAGTTTTATGTTTGGGTTTAGTTCTTCTTGGAGTTCATGTAGGATGCAGCCCAGGACACCGCCTGGTCCCATTGATGCTGTGTTTTTTGCTTTTGAGAGGGTGGCTCTTACCTGAGCATCTGAGATGTCAGGGGGGCAGCACTCTGCTGGGATAGATATTTGCCCTTTTGGTGGGGACGGGGGGGAGAAGTTTGCGCTGAACCTGTCAGCTAGGATGTTGGCAATGACTGTGGGTTCGGTGTATTTTTTGTCATTTTGGACTAATTCTGAGCATATCTGGGAATTCCCACCCAGGTTCCTACCATAACTAAAGAAAGCCTTGTGATTATCCTTAGTGTCCTGTGCAATTTTTCTCTCAAAGCTGGCCTTAGACGATTTTATGAGTGCCCGTAGTTTTTTGCTAATACTGATCAGAGATGCCTTCCCTTTTTGGGATTTTGCCCTATCATTTAGTAGCTTCCTCCTTCTATTGTATAGTTTGTTTATGGCTGGGGTCCACCAGACAGGACGTCTGCCTTTGGAGGATTGGGTCTTGGTTTTATTTGGGATTGCATGATCCATGCATTCCTGAAGGTGTTCATAGAATGCATTTATAAAGGATTCTGCAGTCTGGGCCGTATTTTCCACAAGCCCGGGGGCTTTGAAGGATTCCAACTCGGTTTTGAGGAGTGTGAAATTTGCTTTAGAGAAGTTTTTCACTGTGGTTTTCTGGGCAGGAGGTGGGGTCGGGATGTGAATATCCAGTGAGATTAGTTTATGGTCTGATCTTACCAGTGAGGGATACACTTCTGGTCTGGAGCATAGAGTCCCCAAGTTGGTGATGATCAGGTCCAGTATGTTTTCCCCTCTTGTGGGAGTGGTAACAAGTTGTTCCATAGCATTTGAGTTTATAAATTCTAGGAACCTTTGGGCTAGGGTGTTGGAGCTAGAGTAATGCTCCCAGTCTATGTTTGGGTAGTTGAAGTCACCCAATATAATGGTGTTTGGAGAGACCTTCATATTTTCCAGTGTTCTCAGGAAGGCCGAGTGGGGTTCCTGGGTTTGGCAGGGTGGTCTGTTGCAGGCTATAAACTGGAAGGCAGTTTTACCCACTGAAGTTGCACTTGGATAGTCTCTGATGCTTCGTGCTGTGCCACCAACCTGGAGGTGTGGGTATCTTTGACGAATATTGATACTCCCCCTCCTTTTGTGGTTCGGTCCAAGTTTTGGGGTCGAAAAGCATGGTATGAGGTATAACCTGGTAGTGCTGGGGTGCTCTTGGGATTCCTTGAACCAGGTTTCTGTTACTGCACAGATATCAATGTTCTCCATGCTAAGGAGAGTTTTGAGTGCATGCATCTTGAGGTTTAGACTTCTGCCGTTGAGTAGCATTACTCTTAGTTTCTTATCCCTTGTGATACCTATGGAGGTGGGATTGTCTTTTGAGCCTTGCCTAAAATAGGCACTATGGGGGTAGCAAGAGCCTTTGCCAATATCCGAAAGCACAGGGGTGACAGGTGCAAGCCATCCCTAGCGAAGCATCGTGGCTTGTTGAGCATGTCATCCCAGGCTGACAGGCATTGGATCCCCTTTGAATGACACCAATACTTAAGCCAGTTGTTGAAATTGATCATCTTGTCTTCATATTGTAGCATCATTCTTAGTGAAGGTAAGATGCTACTCAAGGTCAGGGTCATACCGGCCTGGGCCACATGCTCAGAGAGCTCCTCTATGTCTCTTTTCATGTAGTCCAGGAAGGTATGTCTCAGGTCATTCACACCAGCATGGACAATGATTGAGTCATATTTGTACTTGCCTTGGAGTGACCTGAGTGCTTGTGTTATGTGGTGGATCCTAGCGCCCGACAGGCAGCTCACCGTGACCTTCTCCTTGTTCAGCCTGGTGAGCGGGACGTCAGTGTGCCTGACGATAGAGTCACCTATTACAAGTGTATCAGGTGTGTTGTTTAGCATTAAGGGCTGTGACTGTTCAGCACACTGGCTTTGTGAGCTATGTGTTGCACGTGTTTTGTTTTGGGGTAACGGTTGCTTGGGTGTCTGCTTTGGAGGTCTCTGCTGCTTAAGCAGATTTTTATTTAGAGCCTCTGAGGATGTTTTTGTGTGTTTATGTGTTTGGTTTGCTGTCGTGGTAGGTCTATGTGAGACTGGAATTGTAGTGAGTGTGGTTTCCTTCTCCTCCTGACTGGTTACGCCAGTACTGAGTTGAGAGAGCTTAGCCTCCAGTTTGGCTATATGGATGCATCTCTCACATGTGTTGGAATTTGCTGGGAGGAGGAGAGGGTTGTCTGTGTACATGAGGCAGTTGTAACATTGCCTCAAGATTCCCAGATTCACCAGCTGGACCGGAGAGGAGATTGACAACTGACCTTTGGACATGCTAGAATAGTACTGGGAATTCCTTTATAATTGAAAAAAAAGGGC
>NC_056748.1:686339606-686439606 GCF_019279795.1 Protopterus annectens
CTTTGTCAAGGGGAGGTCATGTCTGTTAAATCTGGTTGACTTCTTTAAGATGGTCACCAAAGCCATGGATGAAGAGCAGACACTGCACACCACCTACCTTGACCTGGCCAAAGCCTTCTACACTATTCCCCACTCAGGCATAGTACATAAACTCTCTCAACTAGGTATCAATCTATATGTTACCAAATGGGTAGCAAAGTGGCTCAATGATATAGCCCATCTAATCAAAATAGGGGAAGCCATCTCAAGCAGTAGACCCATAACCAGAGGCATACCCCAGAGATCAGTCTTGGGGACTTTGTTATTCAGGATATACTTCTCTGAGGTGCAGGCCAAAACCAGTGGACTATGGGTTGCCAAGTTTGCAGATGGCTGCAAGTTGGGTGCAGTCATCAATTCCGCAGGTGATGTGGACATCCTCCAAGAGGTTCTCACCCAAACAAATGACTGGTGCCAGAAACATGGCCTCAAGCTGAATGCCAAAAAATGCATCATCATCATCCCCTTTGAGGAGAGTGAAGTCCCCACATATTATCAAATGAATAACAATGTCTTAAGTACACAATCATTAGTGCAAGATTTGGGCACCCAGGTTGATAGCAACCTAACTTTTGACCACCATAATGCTTCCATTGCTACAGAGATACATGGCCCACCTCATAAGTAAGGGTATCTCATCCAAAAGGTCATAACATCACTGTATTCTTCCCTTACAAGGCCAATTATTGAGTACAATGCCCCCTTTGGGATGTACAAAGCATTTGCAGCAGCTGGAGAGATGACAGAGGTTCCTCACCAGGAGAATCCAGGGCCTCAAACATCTACCCTACACAGATAGGCTAAAAGCCCTGTCCCTCTACTCAGTTTCATACAAACTCCTCAGAAGTGACCTCTGTTTGGCATACAAACCAATCTCAGACCCCACCTTGATGGGACTGCTGCACATCAGCAAGTCAAGCTCCACTCAAGCAACACATACACACAACATTGACCTGGTCTGTGATATCAATAGGACTTGTTGGCAGGACAGATTTGTGTCCCAAAGACTCCCCCATCTGTGGAATAGACTCCCTCATCATGTCAAGCAGAGTACCTCATTATCCCTTTTTAAGTGCAACCTGGATAACTGGATGGGAAACAGAAAATACATCCTTGGGATTCTACCTGTGTCCCTGATCGACAGGGGCTTTGGGTGCTGACTTGTCTAAACACGAGCTAAACTCTTGGCTAGGCTTATAAGGGCCTCAGGGCCAATAGCCTAGTAACCTCCGATGATCCTATTCATAAACACAATAGAGTACGGACTACTTTAGTATTTGTATCAGCATGAATTTTCTCGCTAATAAGTGAGAAAGTCTGATATCTGGCATAGTAAAACTATGACAGACACAGAAAAACACATGAGGCAAATACAGGAACTTTCATGCAAAAGAGGTGACTGAAGACAATACTGACATCACTATCCACAAAGAAATCACCTGTTCTGACAATATGCCAGTGATGTAAACAAGAATAGATAATGTCCCCAGACTTTCAAGTGACTGCCATTCTATTCTCAGCCATCTTCCCCAAAATCCTGATCATTGGAACAAAAAAGACTGCTTTGCTCATTCGAGCCACTTCTCCTTTTGTTAGCACCCACACAATGAATCCTTGCTGCAGAGCATACTCATTTATTGATCAGCGCTGTCAGAAAAATTAGGTGTTCTGCCATTACCACGAAAATACTGTCCATGAACTATACTAACAGCCAACTACTCTCAAATTGCAATCGCCATCACAAATATAGACCCAAAGAAAAGATACATTTTGTTCCGCTGCTATGGGCAATGTACTTTTTTTTTCTTTCCCACAGATCAGACCATCATTGCCTTTTTACAGTTTTTGTGACAAATTTAGTGTACTGTTAATAATTAAAAGTATATTTTTTTTAAAGATAGAGATTGGCACTGCTTTAGGGCATTGTTTCCGATCTGCAAGCATCTCAATGGCTTTCATTGTCCGGTCAAGAAGCCCGAGAGAATGCAGAGAGACAAACACAAATGGGGGAAGAAAACTCTTAAACCAACATTTTATTTTACAGGGGAATGAAAAATTCTACTTGGGAATAGGTGGGGAGCAGCGGTCATGATGTCACCAGAGGGGGTTGGGATAAGAACTCAGTCTGAACCTAGTATTAAACCTGGAATTTACAGTTAAACTGAAGCACCAAGCACTTTACCACTTCTGCCATAAGTATAAACACAGTGTATCACTTTTATTTATGAAGACACTTCTGCGCTGATCTACCATCAATAAATAAAATAGCAGCACTATGCCTCTCAACTCTTCTTAGTTGCACGGAATGTTCTCAGCATGTTTGATCTCCTTGTAAGTTATAGAAGATTTACACTCAGTCAGTAATGCCGTACTTTATAGCTTCCAAATTCCCTTTTAGCAACTACACATTTGTGGAAAGGCTATTTTCTTATTAGCTTTTCAAGAGAATTAGCATGATATTTAAAACTGATGCTGTTACGGTTATTTTTATTAGCGCCAAAACATTGAAGTAACCGATGAGTCCATTAATGCAGTTGATGGGTACATATGATGTTTTGAATTTGTGCTGACTTACCGCTAGTGAAGTTAAACAATCCTGGTAAAGAGCAGGATGTGCATTGTCCTTTGGATGTTTATACATAAAGGAAAACAAACTATTCAAGAAAATAAATACCAATTCTGCAATAATTTTACTGTTGACTGGAGCTGTATAAAATGTACCTGGCTCAGTTAATGTTTATCAAACGAGTCATGCTGTGCTCCCCTCATTCAGTTCTCAGGAAAGCCAGTACAGCACAAGTAACTGACCATGCAAAAGCCTATTTTTTTAAGCATATCTGCATACTACTAATTACAGTACATGGTCGATTTTTCGGCCTTGTTTATTGGTCGCTGCTGCAAACAATGCGCCACGTGCTTTGCTTTGAAATCTTCAAAATGCACGCAATGCTCCAGGAAATGGAATTAAAGCCACCAAATATAAATAAAGAGAAATTGCTAAACCATTAAACTGAGACTTTTAGTGAGAGATTGAAAAATTAATATACAATAGCACTGGTCAGAGCAGAATTAAAGGGGGGAAGTGAAAATGAAATCACTGAGTGGCAGACAAAACAGCAGCTCATTTTAAGACCTCTAATAAATGATAAAATACAGTCATGAGACATTACAAAAAGATTACTGGTAATGTTTACCTTTTAACACAAAGCTGATGAAAATACTATTTGCAATGGTCCGATGGCAAAACAGCTAATACAGGCAATACCATCAAAGAAAAGAAGTTCCCAACTTTATAGAAGTTCCCAACTTTATACAGATACATTTAATACTGAAACGCATGTTGCTTTAAAAGGAATCGGAAAACAGGGACGAAAAGTGCAAAAATATTGAGCATTTGTAAAAGGAATCCCGTTGTTCTCCTTTAAGGTGATGGGTGGGCAGGGGAGGGAACAGCAGTCTCATTCTGTGGTGCAAGTTTTCAGCTGGGTGTAAGACTTACAAGTAGCTTCAGTACTGATGATATGTCAGGGAAGGCTATGTCTGAGTCCTGGACCCAGAAATAGAATCCATTGTCTTAAGACGAAAAATGTTTTTGCCTGTCAAGAGAGTAATTTAGAGATTAAATGTGGTCTTTTGAAGATAATCTCTAGTGTGTTTCAAAGTTACAAAATGATCACCATCTCTCTCTCTCTCTTTGTACATATATATATATATATATATATATATATATATATATATATATATATATATATATATAAATACACACACACACACACATATATATCCTTCCCTCCCTCTCTGTCTTTTCCAAACATTACTGTGCATAGCTGTGTTCATCCTCGGTGTTCAGAATCATACAAAGTAATATGAAGCCTACAGCTTTCAAGTACCACTTCACATGTACTTAACTCTTTACTTTACACTTTTCTGTCTGATGTGAGAATGTTTTTCAAAAAGCCTCTGCTTTTCCTTATTCAGTGCTAATAGCCTGCACTTATTTGCTTATATAAACAGCAGCACTTCTGTTGAATAATTGCTACATTACTGCAAACTCCCGGACTATGAAAGCCACCTCAAGTATTATTTTTCAAATAGACAAAGGGAACATTTCTGCATATATGGGCAATCTATCTTCTACTTAAGACACGTTTGACATTTCACAGAGCTACACCCATAGATGCCCTAATTAACTGTATTATTAGAAAAGGGATATTGAAAGAAAAGTTCAGATTATTCCTTACTTTAATGGTGGAAGCAAAGCAGAGAAGGTTTAACACTACTATCTTAAATGTATACTTCGTTCCTTGGTGAAGGTTCTGCTTAAGCTATTATTTCAACAGTTTAACATTTAGCTTGTTGAGCATAACAGGTATCAACAGAAATGTCACTGTTTCAGGATGGGATATAAAAAAAATATACAACTTTTACTAAGTTGGGACACTATATCCCTACCAGCTGCAATCTCTTTTTAGATTTCTCAAAAGCATTTCATCAGAACTTGATGACAACATCAGAGAGTAATACAATCATTGCACATACATATATTTCAAGGGGTCTGTATTACAAGATCAAAAAACCCTTTACGCGAATACCTAATCATCGAACCCTATACCGGCAACTGCAAAAATCCTGAACGCACTAAACCACGAAAAATAAAATATCAAACTATCATAGTTGGCCAACCCCACCACCCGCTACATAGTACCTACCCAAACAAAATAAATAAACCACATATATACATTAACCAAACCCTACTTCTAACCTAAGGTAAAGCGCCAAAACCCTAATTTAACCCTACACTAAACCCCATATACACAACTAACTATGCACTATCCTCAACCCCTCCCTAACTCTAAGGTCCGTAACTACTGCGCTCTTCCTCTACAGACATACACCCAAACAAAATAAATAATCCACATACATACATTTAACAAAACCCTACTTCCAACACTACACTAAACTCCATATACACAACTATCTATGCACTATCCTTAACCCCTCCCTAACCCTAAGGTCCGTAATTATTGCACACTTCCCCTACAGATATACACCCAAACAAAATAAATAATACACATACATACATACACTTAAAGAAACCCTATATCTAACACTACACTAAATCTTACATACATTACCTATCTATGCACTTACCTTAACCCAAATCCTAAACCTAAAGTCCCATCTATTGCACACTTACCTTACGGAGCGCTACCGCAGACAGGCCAACCAAAAAAATCGACATTCCGGAATTTGCGGTTTTGGACGTTCGAGGTTCCTGTACTTCGTGCAATACAGGTCAACGTATTCGTGTAAATGGGTTTTCAGTCTCGTAATAGGGACCCTATTTCAAGCACCGGCATTAATGCCCTTCTAGCCTGCCGAGATGCCAAAACAGTAGTTCCCATAATAAGTGTCCAGGCTGGTTTTTTTTTTGTTTGTTTTGTTTTTGTTTTTTTTTTGTTTTGATATCTAAACTAGTGCTTGAGTTTATGTAATTTGATAGTCTATTCCATGCATCAGCTGCTTTCTCAGAGAACCAGTTAGTACACTTCTCATTCCTATAGAATCTTCTGCATAGGTTATCTGAGGATTCGCTACTACATTTTAATAAGCCCAGACATTCCCAGAGGTAGTTGTCTCCAAATGCCCCATATATCCAAATAAGGTCTCTTCATAAATATCTATTTGAGACACTGTACATGTTCAGATATTTTAGTTCTTTATAATAACTTAAATTTTCTCATCCATGGATGTCCTTTGCTATATTTTTACTGTACTCTTTCCAGTTTACTCATGCCTGTTTTCTTATAAAGTTTCCATATTGTTATTCCTTACTCAAGTCTAGGTCTAATGTTACTAACAAATGATGCTTTAATCATTTCTGATTTTCTAAATTTTGGAAATCTTTTTATACACCATATAATTTAACTATGATTAAGCAATTGGGTGATAGGATTAGAAAAAAAACTCAAAGCTGGATCTACCCATATATCCAGGTCATTAAATGAATCCGCAGTTTCAATCACTGTGTGTTGTATTAAATATTCACCTTTCAATTTATGTCTCCCAAATGTCATATGCTTGGTCTATGATGTATTTATCAGCATATTATTCTCCTGTGCCCAAAATGGTCAATTTAGTCAAGTTCTTTTGCAGACATGCCCTGTCTGTAACACATGTAATCAGCTTCCTCAATTTCAAGTCATTAGCATACAGACGATAGAACACCTCAAATGAAAAAGATAAATCTAAAAGATGCAATTTAAACAAGTATAGATCAAGGACAAAGTCCTCTGGGACACCCTGACTGTAAATAAGAATTTCACCTGGTCATTTGTTGTAGGATACTTGCCATGGCCTTATTTATAAGCCATACAGCTATCCATTTTATCAAGAGTACATCAATACCTATTTGTTCTAATTTATTGATCAGTGTTTTGTATATGGCCCATCAACTGCTGATGTTATATCTGTAAAAAAATACATCACAGTACAGTTTGTCAGTCATAGCTGCTGTTATAGAACATCATATTATAAGTGGCAATAGATCTATTTTCAACATATGCTTGTTGACAGACGGTTTCAAGTCCCAGTCTTTCCACTTCTGACAATAATTTATCCAATATTACCTTCTCCATTTTTTCCACAACATGAAAGTCGACTTAAGGAAATGTATGACTCTGGGTTTGTCCTACTCCCCTTTCTCTTAAACACAGGTTTAATAAATACATGCTTTCAATCTTGAGTAATTTCCCCATATTTATATGACCTAATAATTAACCCATATGTATACGACCTAATAAAAAATACATATTATGGTACTGTAAGTTCTCAGGTCATTATTATTAATTTCCTCTCCTACTTTTGCCTTGTTTGCATCAAATTTTCATATTTTTATTCAATATAATCTAAATTTATTTCAGTATCTGAGTGTTTTGCATAATATTTTGTAGATATATCTATAATCCGTTATGTCCAAAAATACATTTTATAACCTACATACACTTTATCAGTTTGTATGCCTTTACTCCTTCCACATCATATGGATCTATAAAATGGTTTACTATTATGTTCAATATCTTTACATAATTTTCTTTTTCAAATGTTATTTCTGATCTTATCTCACACACTGCTTAATTTGTTTGTCCAGCTTGTTTAGTTTTCAAAATAATAGTTCGACCTCTTTTCTATTTCTTATATTTTTTTGTACCTCACCTTAATCAAATATGTTTGTTGTTATGGAAATATATCCTGATGTTGTGTGCCTACATCCTGATGCTAAACATTTTTTTTTTTACATTCAAACAATTTCTCTCTCAAAAGTTTTCACATTCCTTCTGCAGTTTTTCCACTGAATGCATCACTCCAATTAGTTTTACTTAGTGACTTCAGTGTATTGGTTTAAATTTCAGTTTGGCAGAATTATCTAGGAAAAAACACTAAACTTCATGACTCCATGATCACTGCACATCAATGGCGGTAAAACTTTACATGAAGTAACATTAATTTCTTTAGGAACATAAGCAGTGTCTAGTATCTTCTATTCCCGGGTAGATTTTTTTTTTTTTTAATAATCTAAAGCAGCTGCTGTTCCTGAACATACATTGCAAATAATTTCCTTACTGATGTTGTTGAATCATTATTCCAGTCTGTTCCTGGTAAACTTAAGCCCCCCAGCCACTGTTATTCTTCCCTCCTGTATTTCATGAAAGAAATGTATAAATTCTTCTAGGGTACCAGCTCTTCACTTTGATGGTCTATACACTCCAATTGTTGTAATGTTCCAGGGTTTTCTTTATTGTCATAATTATACAATCCCTAGTATTAGTGTTATCATTCAGCACGTAATAGTCACATATATATCTTAGGTTCATAGGTTCATACTAGGCTATCTGCCCTAGGGCATTTATAAGCCTAGCCAGAGTGTGTTTGGCTTTCGCCACCCATTTTAAATTAATTTTGCTATGCCTTTTTTGAGGTTAGTATACTGTGCCTCTGTCTAACAGTGACACAGAAGTGATAGCCAGGGTAAACTTACGATCTCCTATCCACTCATCAAGATTCCTCTTGAAGAGAGTCAGTGTGGGACTCTGCCTAACCTGGACTGGGATTTTATTTCAGAGTGAAGGGAGCATCTGGGTTATGAATCTGTCCCTCCAGCATGTCCTATTTATTTCAGTGCTGAGGTTCAAGTCTCTCGAGCGCGTAGCTCGATGGGATTTTGATTTTCTGAGGTACAGCATGTCCATTATTTTCGGGTTGGACATGGCTTTATATGTCAGGCACAGATCGCCTCTGAGCAGGCGGTATGCCACTGAGTAGAGCTAGAATTTCTTTAACCGGGCAGCATATGGCATCTGTTTGAGCCCTTTGATCCTCTTGGTGAGGTACTTTTGGGTCTTTCCAGTTGCTGCAGGAGTCTGGTAAGGTACATCCCAAAAGGGGCATTGTACTCAATTATGGGCCTGATGAGGGATGAGTAAAGAGGCACGATGACCTCCCCTGATCTAGATGTGAATCCCTTCATGATTAGGTGGGCTATATAAAATGTTTTTCTAACCACTTTGGCAACGTGGTTGTCAAATGAGAGATTGCTATCAACTTGGGTCCCCAGGTCCCTAATGACTTCTTTTGTACTTAATGGATTACCACATATGTGATAATTTGTGGGCACTTTGTTTTTGCCAAAGGGGATGACTATACACTTTTTGGCGTTTAGCTTGAGGCCATGGCTCTGGCACCAGTTGTCTGTTTTTATGAGGCCCTTTTGGAGGATGCTTGTGTCGGCTGGAGAGTTGATTATGGCGCCCAGTTTGCAGTCATCTGCGAACTTGGTCAGCCACAGTCCTTTCGTGTTGGCCTGTACCACCGAGAAATATATACCGAACAAGAGAGGTCCCAGGACTGAGCCTTGTGGGACGCCACTTGTAACTGGTTTGGAGTCCGACATGGCTCCAGCAATTCTAACCATGTGGGTTCTGTCCTTGAGCCAGTTTGCAACCCATCTAGTGACATAGGGGTTTATATTTAAGCTGGTGAGCTTATCTATAATGCCCAAGTGGGATATTGTATTGAAGGCTTTTGCAAGGTCCAGGTAAGCTGTGTGGACCACCTTTCCCTCGTCAACGGCCTTGGTAACTGTTTCAAAGAAATCGACCAGGTTTAAGAGGCAGGATCTGCCCTTAACAAAGCCAAACTAGGTAGGATCCAGTGTCTGTAGGTCCCCAATATCTTTATTTATGAGGTCCATGATGATCCGTTCCATAGCTTTGCAGACCAAGCTAGTCAGGCTTATGGGGCAGTAGTTTCCAGGATCCATTGAGGCACCACCTTTGTGGAGAGGGACCACTGTTGCTGTACACCACTCTTTGGGTACATATCCTGTAGTAAGGCTAAGATTGAACAGTAGTTTTATGTTTGGGTTTAGCTCTTCTTGGAGTTCATGTAGGACGCAGCCCGGAACACCATCTGGTCCCATTAATGCTGTGTTTTTTGCTTTGGAGAGGGCAGCTCTTACCTGAGCATCTGAGATGTCAGGGGGGCAGCACTCTCTTTGGATAGAGATTTGCCCTTTTGGTGGGGAGGGGGGGAGAAGTTTGCACTGAACCTGTCAGCTAGGATGTTGGCAATGTCTGTGGGCTTGGTGTATTTTTTGTCATTTTGGACTAATTCTGAACATATCTGGGAATTCCCACCCAGGTTCTTAACATAACTAAAGAAAGCCTTGTGATTATCCTTAGTGTCCTGTGCAATTTTTCTCTCGAAGCTGGCCTTAGACGATTTTATGAGTGTACATAGTTTTTTGCTAATACTGATCAGAGATGCCTTCCCTTTTTGGGATTTTGCTCTATCATGTAGTAGCTTCCTCCTTCTATTGTATAGTTTGTTTATGGCTGGGGTCCACCAGACAGGATGTCTGCCTTTGGAGGATTGGGACTTGGTTTTATTTGGGATTGCATGATCCATGCATTCCTGAAGGTGTTCATAGAATGCGTTTATAAAGGATTCTGCGGTCTGGGCCGTATTTTCCACAGGCCCGGGGGCTTTGAAGGATTTCGCCTCGGTTTTGAGGAGTGTGAAATTTGCTTTAGAGAAGTTTTTCACTGTGGTTTTCTGGGCAGGGGGTGGGGTCGGGATGTGAATATCCAGTGAGATTAGATTATGGTCTGATCTTACCAGTGAGGGATACACTTCTGGACTGGAGCATAGTGTCCCCATGTTGGTGATGATCAGGTCCAGTATGTTTTCCCCTCTTGTGGGAGTGGTAACAAGTTGTTCCATAGCATTTGAGTTTATAAATTCTAGGAACCTTTGGGCTAGGGTGTTGGAGCTAGAGTAATGCTGCCAGTCTATGTTTGGGTAGTTGAAGTCGCCCAATATAATGGTGTTTGGAGAGACCTTCATATTTTCCAGTATTCTCAGGAAGGCCAAGTGGGGTTCCTGTGTTTGGGAGGGTGGTCTGTAGCAGGCTATAAACTGGAAGGCAGTTTTACCCACAGTTAGTTGCACATGGATAGTCTCTGATGCTTCGTGCTGTGCCACCAACCTGGAGGTGTGGGTATCTTTGACGAATATTGATACTCCCCCTCCTTTTGTGGTTCGGTCCAAGTTTTGGGCCGAAAAGCATGGTATGAGGTATAACCTGGTAGTGCTGGGGTGCTCTCGGGAGCCTTGAACCAGGTTTCTGTTACTGCACAGATATCGATGTTCTCCATGATAAGGAGAGTTTCGAAAGTGCATCTTGAAGTTTAGACTTCTGGCGATGAGTAGCATTACTCTTAGTTTCTTATCCCTAGTGATACCTATGGAGGTGGGTTTGTCTTTTGAGCCTTGCCTAAAAAAGGCACTATGGGGTTAGCAAGAGCCTTTGCCAATATCCGAAAGCCCAGGGGTGACAGGTGCAAGCCTTCCCTAGCGAAGCATCGTGGCTTGTCGAGCATGTCATCCCAGGCTGACAGGCATTGGATCCCCTCTGAATGACACCAACACTTATACCAATTGTTGAAATTGATCATCTTGTCTTCATATTCTGGCATCATTCTTGGTGTGGGTAAGATGCTACTCAAGGTCAGGGTCATACCGGCCTGGGCTACATGCTCAGAGAGCTTCTCTATGTCTCTTTTCATGTAGTCCAGGGAGGTACGTCTCAGGTCATTCACAACAGCATGGACAATGACTGAGTCATATTTGTACTTGCCTTGGCGAGACCTGAGTGCTTGTGTTATGTGGCGGATCCCAGCACCTGACAGGCAGCTCACCGTGACCTTCTCCTTGTTCAGCCTGGTGAGTGGGACGTCAGTGTGCCTGACGATAGAGTCACCTATTACAAGTGTATCAGGTGTGTTGTTTAGCCTTAAGGGCTGTGACTGTTCGGCACACTGGCTTTGTGAGGTATGTGTTGCACGTGTTTTGTTTTGGGCTAGAGGTTGCTTGGGTGTCTGCTTTGGAGGTCTCTGCTGCTTAGGCAGATTTTTATTTAGAGCCTCCGAGTAGGTTTTTGTGTGTTTATGTGTTTGGTTTGTTGTCGTGGTAGGTCTATGTGAGACTGGAATTGTAGTGAGTGTGGTTTCCTTCTCCTCCTGACTGGTTACGCCAGTACTCAGATGAGAGAGCTTAGTCTCCAGTTTGGCTATATGGTTGCATCTCTCACATGTGTTGGAATTTGTTGGGAGGAGGAGAGGGTTGTCTGTGTACATGAGGCAGTTGTAACATTGCCTCAAGATTCCCAGATTCACCAACTGGACCAGAGAGGAGATTGACAACTGACCTTTGGACATGCTAGAATAGTACTGGGAATTCCTTTATAATTGAAAAAAAATGGACAATGGGGAACAAGGTACTCAAGTGGAGTTTGTGAGGGTGTAGTGCTTTTAATTTTTTAGAGCTGACTTATATAATTGCTTTAGTGAGCAAGTGCCAGGTAACTTAAATGCAATGTGTTACAGGTAACTTAAATGCAAAAATGACAAACAGTAACTTTCTTTCAAGTGAAACAAGGAAATAAATACAGTAAGCAATGCTGATATCACTAGGAATCCACAGAAGTGCTAAAAGGCCGTGTTTTAGGTGGAATTAGCGTTTCACGGAAATAAACAAACGACAAGCATACAAACAAAGCTAGATTCAGCAGGCCTGGATCTAGTCTATGCTATAGCAAACAAGGTGTACCAATTTCAGTAAGAAACAGTTAGAATATGCAGGCACTATAAGCCTTTAACCAGAAATTCCCTGCTCAGAAGGGCAGAGTCCAGCCTCTCCTCCCACAAGAGTGCAGACCGCAATCATTCTTAACGTAAAATAACTGGCCTGAAGCCCAAGTGCTTAAACCAGAACTAATACACTTTTAGAATAACAGACACTGAGCCCTCAATCAGCAGTTCCCAACTTAGAAGGATGTAAGCTACCTGTCCTGCCACCGCAGTGCAGGCCACAAACCTTCCTAATGTAAAACAACTGGTCTGAAGCCCAAGTGCTTAATCCAAAAGACTTAGAAATGATAGCTACACTTTAATCAAGTTACTACCAGCAGTAATAAATACAACTGAATACTTTAAAGAATGCCTGGATTAGTGCTCAAGTTATACAAACAAAGCTAGATTCAGCAGGCCTGGATCTAGTCTATGCTACAGCAAACAAGGTGTTCCAATTTCAGTAAGAAGCAGTTCAAATATGCAGGCACTATAAGCCTTTAACCAGAAATTCCCAGCTCAGAAGGACAGAGTCCAGCCTCTCCTCCCACAAGAGTGCAGAACACGAACCCTCTTAATGTAAAATAACTGGCCTCAAGCCCAAGTGCTTAAACCAGAATTAATACACTTTTAGAATAACAGATACTGAGCCCTCAATCAGCAGTTCCCAACTTAGAAGGATGTAAGCTACCTGTTCTGCCACTACAGTGCAGACCACAAACCTTCTTAATGTAAAACTGGTCTGAAGCCCAGGTGCTTAAGCTAAAAGGCTTAGAATGAGTTACACCAAGCAGTAATAAATACAATTGAGTACTTTTAAGATGACGCAAAAGTAAAATAAAGTAGGAAAAAACACAAATACAGTAAAAGCAGATACATTTTTTTTTTTTTGTGGAAAGAGAGAAAGGAAAGAAAGAAAGTGGTAGCAGAAACTAAGCTGATTGGCCTTCTCAAATGCTCTCCCTGTACTGGGGAGAATGAGGTAATGACACTAGACTGGGAGGAGGGTCCCAGATCAAATTTACACTAGGGGCGGGCAACTGCAAAGCCACCAACTATAAAAACACTATACCAACAGGGAGGTAGGGTGAGAAACAAACTGCAGAAATGTTACTCACAGCTGAAAAGCAGCAGTGAGCCTTTAAATGAAAGTTTTAAACAGCTAAAGGAGCCACTAGAAAAAAGAGTTTAACTGCAACAAGTTATCATAAACAAACAACCCAACAGATGCTTAATGAGAGTGGACAATTTCCCGTTAATAGCTCACACACAGTGAAACTAGCTAGAAAAAATGCACAGTACACAAAGTGCTATAAACAACAAAGAAATAATGAACAAAATAAACAGGATACTTAATGTTATATATTATAGCTCCGAGTTTGCTGAGTGTCCTTCCTTCGATTAGCTCACTGTAAAATGGCAGAACACTCACAACTGAGCTTCTTATGGTCTCATATCTATCTTTAATAGCTATCATAACACCACCACCTGATATTTTGTTAGAATGTCTATTACAGTAAAAACATTTATACCCTGAGAGAACTGATTTCCAGTCTCGTTTTTTAGTCATGTTTCACAAGCAATAACAACTTCAATTTTGTGGGAACGCAGCAAATTTTCCAATGAAAAAAAAAAACTTTACTATTAATCCTTCTAGCATTAATAACTATCAGAGATGGATTAAATGTTACTATCTGTGAAATGTTAAATTAGGGCAGCCGCGGTGGTGCAGCGGTTTGCGTTGCCACCTCACAGCAAGAGGTTCTCCGGTTCGATCCTCAGCTGGGGTGCCTTCTGTGAGGAGTCTGGATGTCCTCCCTGCGGTTGCGTGGGTTTCCTCCGGGTGCAACGGTTTCATCCCAAAGACATGCAGTAGGTGGATTGGACACTCCAAATTGGCCCTAGGTGAGAGTGGGTGCGTGTGTGTGCCTTCTGTGGAAGGTTGGGCACTGGGCTAACTTGACACTGTAAAACTCCACTGCCAATCATGAGCGGACAGGTGATCTGCTGTGGCAACCCCTAACCAGGAAAAGCTGAAAGAAGAAGAATCTGTGAAATGTTAAATTACTGACCTAGCAAAAGTCCTGCCTTGTGTTTGTCAAATATTGCAAAATATCTGCTGGAAAAATTCTCTTCCCTGAGTTTGACAAATACATACCATCCTATCTGAATACATGTACCCAAAATTAGGCTTGAGTACTCTTTACATTTCCATTTTTTAAAATGGAACACTTATTTATGTAGGTATTTACCCCAAAAAGTATCTTGGCTAAATGTATTATTTGGCCATTTCCAGTCAAATATAAAAGTACATCTGGTATTTATTTTATTGCTATCCCTCTTCTCAGCACTCACTAAAATGTGTCAATACTTTGAAGGCATACAACTTCCTTATGTCAATGGCTGTTGGCTGTTTCACTGTACACACACTATGAATTGCAAGTAAACAAATGGCAGCATTATTTAATACCATAACAGACCGCATTAGTAACAACAGAAGAGAAATCTATGAGAAAAAAACTTGCAAACTCATCTTAATTGGAAAGAGCACTCAGGATTCTCTGGACAGAGTTGCCTGTTATGCTGTCATACCAAATGTAGGTCCAGTTAGTAAAAACAAAGTTGGAAACACCTATGAGCCATCATCGTCTCAAGATACTCTGGCTCATTAGTGTGTAAAACTATGCATAATAGATTGGTTATTGATAGCTGTAACAAAACAAATGAGCAACATGTGCTTTCCAGTGCCTACTGGAGTATTGCTGGATATTAAGCCATCTTTCACTCTTGCATAAACAATTGCTATGGTCTATATTTTAAAATGATTATCCCCAGGATTTAAAAAACAGTGTAGGCACCATGTAGAGCCTACATGGAATGCATCCATGTACACAGCCATGGTCCCCCTTGGCAGAGTGCCATGCATATTAATGATGGTGCACTGCTGAGGAAAAGCCAAGAAACACAGATATTGAATCAGTGTTGTCTGTATTTTTTTAAATGCATGTTTGCGTGTTACAGTGTAGATCATAGCAATGCCAATCTGTGCTCACATGTAGATAGCTGACACCTGCCAGACATCTAAAAATAGAAACCGGATGTAATTAATAAGCATAATGACATTTTATTTCTTTTTTTGTATGATTGCATGGCGCAGAGCACATCTAAGCTTAGAGGAGCTCATACATACATGGCAGACACCATCCAGATATCTAAAAATAGAAACCAGATGTCAATGTTTAAGTGTGTTTGCATGTCTCAGCACTGCTAACAGGTAGCTCAGTGGTATGTGTGAAGGCATATCAGATTTCTTAATATCCACATAGCTTAATGGGTAGAGTTACAGCTCTATGTGTAGTAGCTCCATGGTTTGAATACTTGGAACTCAGAAGTTGTCTGTATTTTTGTTGCACACATTATGGACAAGCACTGTTGTGCATGCGCAACTGTGCTCAAACCTGCTAAGCACTGCATAAACATGGTAATGGCTGCCAATGTTTGTGTGGTGCTTAGTTTCGCTAAAACCATGACTGTGTGTTTGTATGCTGCTAAGCAATGAGGCACTTTTTTGAATGTTGCTCAATGATGTGTAAGGGTGGAAAAACAGCCAATATAAAGCACACTAGGTGGAAATTCTGCAGAATCCATTGGAGTTCAGTCATCTGTCAATATGTCTGGTGGTGTTGGAGAAGGTGTGCACTTTCAAGCACAGTGGTGATGCATTCAGGAGTCCAGGGTCATGGTTGAGCTTCTTGTGAAAAAACATTAATGATAGGCTGCTGCAGGGGAGTTTTCAGGGCTCAGACTGTAAGGCAGAGGCTTAGGACCATTTGGACAGATAACTCACCAGTGTTACTGGTATCCCCCACACAGGTGAGCAGTGTTGTCACCACCATGATGACTGGAAAAGACAAAAGAGGGGAACCTTGGACACCTGGGTCCAAGAAGTGAAGTCAGGTTATGCCTCACAAATATGTAAGTACTTTTTTCTCTTTTTTACCAATATGTAATCTGAATGTCTGCAAAACTGATATGCATAATGGTGTGCTTCTCTCCCAACAGCTGTAGCTGAAAGGGCTCGCAATGTCGAGTGACATGCCGGGTGCCTAACCAGGTTGCCCAGTTAGCGTGGTGATTGTGTACATATTATGCCAACTGTTGTGCACTAAGCAGGAAAGTGTCAGATATTAACTGCAATGAAGTATATACAATAAAGTCAGTAGTGCAGTAAAGATGGAATTTGAGCTGTAGTGCAATAAATGAATAATTATAACTGTAGTTCAATAAAAACAAGAAACAATACCAATAACAGCAAGAAATATGGACTACACCAGAATTGTCTTATAATGCTGTGTCTTCCACAGACGTCAGGTAATAAAGGTTTATCTTTTCCCCTGCCTTGGTGTCCTCTCGGTCCCTGCATTGTGTACTTGCCATTTGGTTTTCACTGCTAATATTATGGGCCGCCTTGCTCTAAGTACCAAAACCCAGTGACCAAGGACCATGTTGTGTGGATACCCTCCCTCAAAGCCAGAAAATAAGACCTATCTCTAGGCAAAGTTTTGGTTTTTCACTGTTAATATCATGGGCTGCCCTGCTCTAAGTACCGAAACCCAGTGACCAAGGACCGCGTTGTGGGGATACCCTCCCTCCAACCCAGAAAAGAAGACCTATCTCTAGGCAAAGTTTTGGTTTCCACTATTAATATTATGGGCCACCCTGCTCTAAGTACTGAAACCCAGTAACCAAGGACTGCGTTGTGTGGATACTCTCCCTCCAACCCAGAAAAGAAGACCTATCTCTAGGCAAAGTGTAGGTGATAACCTACAGTCCTCTCTGAATATTTACATGAATGCTTTATGTATGCATAACCCTGGCTCTCAGCTGGGCAAGACCACACACTGTGTGTAACTAATCATCTCCCCTAGCACACAGGAATCTATGAAGAGACCACCTCAACTGCAGGGCCATTTTCAATTATCTTTTCCCCTGCCTTGGAGTCCTCTCAGTCCCTGTGTTGTGTACTTGCCAGTAAGTGTTCTTATCTTTTATGTACTGTAATATGGTTGTAGCTTAACAGTATAATGTTACTGGTATCTGCAGGGTATTTTTGTTGTGCTACATGTACATTTGATACCATGCTGCTTAAATCCTTGTGTTAGCATGTTGAAAGTTGTGTCCGTTCTGCAGTTATGAAGTTTAGCACGTGTTTCTGATGCTGTACTGTATGTATGTTTTTAGGCTAGGCACTCTTTTCTTGCAGGTCTGAAGCTTATCCATATAAATGTTTGCAGCGTAGGCATTCTTCTTCTCCAGTGTTAAGCATATCCTGGTTTCTGTGGCTGTGTTACATATTGTTTTAAGCATATTCCCTGCAAGACTGAAGCCTATCTGTATATACACTGTTAGCTTAAGCAGTTTTTTCTTTTTCTCTTCACAAGTGAAGCATACCCTGGTTTCTGTTGCTGTATTGATGATATAGTTTGCATAACTGAGTTACTGCTGTATTAAGTTGATCTAAGTAAAAGTTATTCTTGAATTAATTTCCCTCTGGAGCCCTGTGACTGTTCTCTGACTTACGAACACTGCACTACCATTATATTGTCAGTGGCAGTTGCCAATTCTTTTATGGATTGGCATACATGCCGTTTTGCCTGTCCCCATGAGCTCCACTACCCCCTCTTCCATTCTACTAGTCTATTTGCTGTTTCTCAGTCTTCTATTTTTTTCTTTTCCCCTTATTACTTATGTACTCCTCTCTTGCTCGCTTATTCTGAATCACTTCAATCCTGCAACCTACTCTGTCCCCTACACTTGTCTGCTGTAGTCCAAGCTCCTTTCTGTGTTTTTCTGTGCTCCTTTCACCCCTTAGTGTGCAGTCCAAGTATTTAAATGTACTCTCTCTTTTTGTTACAGTTTGGTTTCCACTGTTAATATTATGGGCCGCCCTTCTCTAAGTACCAAAACCCAGTGACCAAGGGCCACGTTGTGGGGATACCTTCCCTCCAACCCAAAAAAGCAGACCTATCTCTAGGCAAAGTGTAGGTGATAACCTACAGTTCTCTCTGAATATTTACATGAATACTTAACGTATGTATAACCCTGGCTTGTACACTCGCTCGGACTAACCCCTACGATAAGGCTAATATTGTTTCTCCCATCTAGGTCGGCCAAGATGTTTTCCTAATACAGTCACTAGATGGCAGTATTCCATTACACATATTGAGTCTGACTTCACGTAACCCAACTGAAGTTAAAGCAAACTGGGAAAACTGATATAAAGTTAACAGAAGTGATATAGTATATACAAAGTTGCATTTCTTACTACTGTATGCTGAAAACAGCCCTGCTCATGCAGGAGTGTGTTTTTTGACTGATTAGAGTCATTTACTGAGCCCCAATTAATGAGTTGCTTCCCCTGCTAATGTATCATAATCAGTTACCTTACTAGGATAAGCCAAGTGCTGTTCCTGATTGTTTCTAGCATTCTTGCCTCTCTCAGCTGGGCAGGATCCACTCCATTCGCCCTCGCTATGCTCGGGATCACTCAGCTCCCCTTTCCTACCCCCATTCCCACCCACCCCAGTACACCTATTGTTATCCCTCCCACCTTCCTCCTGCCAAACCACACACCTATAACCATGTTATACTCATCCTATCACCAATCAGCCCAACCCTTTGTTTTCTTTTTTAGCTTCCCTAACAATTAGCACCTCCTTCCCTCTATATACTCAATATATTTAACCCCATCTCTTATACCCAACATCTCTCACACACTATATTACCTTCATTTACCTAACTTTACTTCAACCATCTTACCCTTATCTAAGCACTATCACCTCTATACTACTGCCCTTTCTGGATTTCTCACACCAATTCCACTAAACCTGCTTCCCTCACCTCACACACACTCACCTATTATATTCTACTCCCTACACAATGTCCAGCACGTACAAAATTGTTCTCCTAATACTTACCATTTCCTTCTCCCTCATTCTAACCCTCTCCTCTCCTCATCCAACTTGTATACCCCACAAGCCCACATTATCAACATCTATATACTTTACCACCCTTTCCAGCTACTCTGCAATCTTCTAGTCTGTATGCCACTGACTCAATTTTAGAAACAAAACTGATAATCCTCTCTGTACAAAACACTCTTCCTATCAACCCAACTCAAATTCATTTCTGTGACCTGAAAAATATTCTCCATCCAGAATCTCAACCATTCAATCCTAGACTACTCCAGAGTGGTGATATTCACACTAACCCTGGCCTTTCTCAATCATCTCAACAAGCTCCTAACCTTAGAAAATCTGTATATTTCATCACCATCAATACTCAAAGTATAAGAAACAATATGCCCCATCTACATGCATGGCTAAGTCACTATAAACCAGACTTCACAGCCATTACCAAGACTTGGCTAAAACCAGATATAAAGGATACAGAATTTCTTCCCTCAAACTATTCAGATAGACACCATAAAAAGGAAGAAGGATTGCCCTATTATACCCTAGCACCTTCACAGTGATTCCTTACTCTAAGCCTATTCCTACCTTCTCCACTGCAGTGCTACTAATTTCCCTCCTAAAACTAAACAACCAAAAAAAAAACTCTGCATTATAGTCACATATATCCCTCCAGGCAACAATATTGCAATACTTAAGGATATAATTGCCTGGTCCTCAAACAATTTAAAAAATGAAACAATCATGCTAGGCAATGTCAGCATTAACTGGTCAGAAATCTCCAATATTAACCCCTCCATAGGCATCAATCTTCATACCTATACTCAGCTTATCTCTGATATTACTAGGCCTGATAAAAGAAATAGCAAAGGCTCAATTCTGGATTGGATCATAGTCACTGACCCTAAAAACTTCCCGACCTCCGGTACACTCCCAGATAGTATAAATGACCACTCACCAGCATTCACAATATGGAAGCCCATGACACTACCAAACATACACCAATATAGATACACTCAAGATCTATCCCACTTCTCCCCTACCACCTTCAAAGACATATTGCACAACACTAACTGGACTCCATTAAAATCTCTCCCTCTTAATGAAGCTGTAGAAACCTTCAACTCAACACTTTTAAGGATCCTCAATACTCTTGCCTCACCACGGCTAAAAAGAGCCAAGAGTAATCATGCTAAATGGCTAACTAAGTCCACTAAGCAAATTATGTCCTCTAGGGCCAAAGCCTGGAAAACCTAGCAAAAGAATAAGACTGCCTCCAACCTCACACTTTACAAACAACTTTGTAACCAGGCCAAATGGTTAGTAACCAAAAACAAAAAAGAATAATTCCAAACTCAACAAAACCAACATAATCACAACCTCAAGAAATTCTGAGGAGCAATCAGCTCCCTACTCTATCCAGGAACTAATCATAATCCATCCCCAAACCCTGAAAAAAATCTCCAGAGTTAGCCTCTCTCTAACTCCTATTTCATAGAAACTATTACTAAACTTACTTCCACCTTCTCACCATTAAACACTAACCTACCTTACATTACTATACCACAAACCTCATCTACTTCAATACCCACTTTCTATCTCTCCCCTATACCTATCTCAACCACAAAAAAACTTCTTCATAAACTGAAACCTTGCACCAATGCCCCTGACAACCTATTTGCTGAATTCTTACAACTATCAGCCTCCACCATAGATCCATTCAGGAATCTTGCATGCCAGATATCCGGAAAAAAGCATATGTCTTTCCACATAATAAAGGAGGTAATAACTTGGACATCTCAAACTTCCAGTCTATTGCCATACTCTCACCCATCTGTAACGTACTCAAAAAGTGCATTCAAACTCAGTTCCTTAATCACCTGATCACACAACTGCTTTCCCCCACCCAGCATGGCTTTAGACCAGGACATAGCACTAACCCTGCCCTTATCTCCTTCTTGGACACAGTTAATAGAGCTTGAGAATATGGTTCCTTCATCTCCGCACTCTCTGTTGATCTGTCGAAAGCATTTGACACAGTCTCCCACCCCATTCTGCTTACCAAAGTATCCAAACTGAGCATCTCTCCCCTACACTTCAGTGGTTCACTGACTATCTAACCAACAGGAAACAGTCTACTATTTGGCAGCAATGCTTCTCCCCTTTTATCAACACCAATAATGGGGTACCCCAGGGGTCTCTACTGGGTCCCCTTTTTTTCAGTATATTCATCAATGACTTCCACACCTCTCTCTCCTACTAATCTGTAATTCAATACACAGATGATTCTACTATTATCTGCTCTTTTAAATCTGCATCTCTACTGCAACAACATACCCAAGATGCCTTCACCTCAACCAAATTCTGGATGTCACAGAACCGTCTCGCCCTTAACCCTACTAAAACCAAACTCTTAATATTTACCTCAAGTAAAGGTAGCCCAGTCAATAGATCTGAACCCTCTGCCTATTCCTAAAATAACACTACCATTGAAGTTGTTCCCCATACAAAACAGCTAGGTGTCATCATTGACAACAACCTTACCTTTGACCTTCATAGCCACAATAATATAAAAAAAACATCAAAAACTAGGAGCCTAATATAGGCAAAACTACTTTCTTAATTCCACTGCAAGAAAGGCTCTTGCCTCATCATTTCTGTGTCCAACTCTTTTATATGGTGCCCCCGTCCTCACCAACATCCATTCCTCTCTAAAAACCAAACTCAACTCATGTTACAATAAAATTGCCAAATTTTCTACAAATGCCAAATTCTCCACCCACCACTGCACCGCACTGCAGCAACTAGACTGGCTTGAACTCTCTCATCAGCTAATATACCTTCAACTTATTATTGCCCACAAATGTATTTACCTCTCACTGGTATACTGACCATCTACCATCCTAATTGTCACCTCAAGTCAGAGAACAAAATGCTGTTAAATATTGACAAACCTAAACTTTCTACTGGTGAAATGCTCTACTCTGTTACTGTTTCTAAACTATGGAATGACTTCCCCCTCCACTCAGAGCCATATCTAATGCCTCTAACTTTAAAAAATCCCTTAAACTTCACCTCCCCTCACAGTGGTTATGCATTTGCACCTCTACTAAGAACCACATAACTTGACTCTCTCACTATCTTTCTCCTCTTCTCTCTATAACCACTCAAATCTCCCTTTCTCTCAACCACCCCTACTCATTTTTTTTCCTCTCACTCTGAGCCTGGAGTACACCTATATTACCACACTGTTTTTCCTTCTTCTCTGCTACATATCTTACTCAATTTTTAAATTTACCTTTATTTCATAGCTTCAATCCATGCCTATATGCTTTTCCTCACTGTTCGTCTCCATTCCACCTTCTGTTACCAATCTATTGTAAATAATCATAATGTTCATCTCCCATTTTGCCTCTGTTAATAATCTAGCATATGTAATCATAATGCCATTGTATTTGCTGCTGTTGTATTATATATCCTGTATCATTATAACTTATTTCTTGTCAATATGTGTTAAACATGGAGCTTTTCTCACCGAGCCTCTACTGAAAATGGGTTCTTCTGGCCCAGTGGCTACCCTGGTAATGAATTGCAATAAATAAATAAATAAAATAAATATGGTTGAGGTAGCCCACTCCACGGCCAGATAATGTGTGTGTGGACGTCACACATATTGCAAACCAATAACAGTAATATGTGTTCACCTGTATTGTTGAAAGTGAAATAAAGCTGTAGTAAAATATGCAGTATGGTTATATACCATGCATGTGTGTTCTATTGGCACTGCCGATTAGTAAAACACTAACAGTACTATAATGCTAGAGGAAAGTCCTGTAACTTGTACTGCACAATTCACAGTATTTTTCCAGGTGGTCTCCAGGCAAGTATCAGTCACCCGGTAGTCAGAGGTGCCTCATTAGCTCAGTCTGTTAAATTCCTTGTACACTGCACATTTTGCCACACACAATCCTGGGTGCAAATCCAGTGCTATACAATGTATGACATATTAGTGTGGTTGGCCTTAGGGAACACACCATAGTGGACTTGAGTGTTGGGTGTATGATCATATAACAGAAGCTGTCATGGCACAAAGGGAAAACCTCAGTAATGGTATTATCTCAGCTGTATCCACATACGTATGTTGTCACACTGTGTGTTATGCCATGTGTGAGCAAGCAGTGAATAGTGCTGGCAATTTTGCCCTTGCTATATCTGTGCATAGTGGACGTCTACGTATCTGATCTTGTATTGTGTTCTCCTTGTATTATCTTTCAGGAACAATGTACAACAGATGACACCCTCCCTTCTCAAATGCAGAGAATGAGATAATCTTGCAAGGACTTAGGCAACATCGTGACATCCTGTTATCCAGGGGGAGATATAATAGGCAACATTGGGCTGCACTGTGGTCAGACCTTGTCCATCATGTTAATACCATGGGCCAGCAGAGCAGGACATATGAGCAGGTTTGACAAGGGGTAACTGATATGATTAATGCTGCATGTCGACAGGTAGCGGATATAGCCAGGGATCATGCTGTCACTGATGTAGGGCCTGCAGTGGAACAACAGCTCTTGGCCACTGAGGAATTCCTGGCATATCAAGGCACACATGACAGCTCCCAGGCATCCATCATACCATACATCGTGGAGGTGGATGATAAAGTTTCCACGGCTGAGGAGCATGCAGGCAAGCTTACTGTGATCAGCACTGTAATACTGTAGCACTCAGTGTGTCAGGCTGTAGATACTTTTATGTGGGGGTCAAATCTTTGTTCTTTGTGGGGGTAACCTCAGGTATACACTCATATGCAGATTGGGATCAATGCAAGTAACAGAGGAGCTACTGTAAATGTGAGATATATGGATGTATTACCTTGTTATGCTGCAACATTCTGTCATACTGACATTACCCCACCCTCAACTTTTCACAGGTCTGTCAGGTATTTCCCAAGCTCATGGTCCTGCCCCTGGTAAGTATGACACTTGTTTTGTTAAGGAACAATTTTAGTCTAGTATGGTTAAGGGCCAGAATAATGCCATATGTGGATACACATAATTATGTGTGTATACAGAGTGGGATGTTTTTAAACACAAGTCTGGTAGAGGTACCTAAGCTTTCAAGAGGGAGTAGTCACAGGAGTGTAGTTCAACAAACAGATACACTTTGGCAGTTACAGTTAAGAGCAAATAAGGCTCCTGGTTTAAATGTGGCAAGGATTCTAAAATGCCTTTTAAAATACAACAGGCAGTGAAATGTGTATTTCCATATAATTGTGAAGATAGTTGTACTGGGTTTTATGCATTGTTTTTTTTTTTTTTTTTCAAGTATAGTGTCATACTGAGTAAGTAAAAGGTAAATATTACTGGTCATGTTTGACTTGATTTACTTCAAGTGATGGTTATAAAGATCCTGACTTGAATCTGAATTGTGTTCCAAGGTAGTGCTTTGTGGACAAAGGCAGAGAAGGAAGTTGTTTGACCAATGATCCAGTTGTGGGTCTTCATTGTTAGAAGTCTTGGATGCTTTTCATACACAATAGTCCAGGTATTAATGTACTGCTTTTTTTCATTCTTATTACAGGTGACCATGGGGGTTGGAATCCATCCCCTACACAACCTGATATCAGTGTAGTGATGATGATGGTGGTCACAGTGAGGTACAGGTGGGGGGTGTTGGGGCCGAATCTGTCCCAATGGTAAATATCACTCTTCTGCTCCCATTGTCACCACATGCACAGTCTGTATGCCCACACATACTCCATTCCCAGAGACCACAGATATTGGACAGTCAGAGGGTGGAGACATTGAACAGGAAAGTGCAGCAAGTATGGCTCCAGTGAGTATAGGCAGAGTTGGCGAGGGCTCACGCAGGCAGATTGACAGAGGTGCTTGTAGGAGGCCTGCTGTCCGTCCACCACCTGTTGCAAGTGTCACATCATGGGTCACCTGGCATATGTTTAGAGCCAATATGGAGGCACAAGCACATTTTGAAAGGAACACCACGCGTATGCTTAGGGTTATTGATGCTGCACAGTCTGCCACCAGAGACAACCTCCACTGCATTGGGGACACCCTCTATCAGTTCACTGATTCAGTGGATAGATAGTGGGCTCAGACAGTGTCTGTTTTGGACTGCACATTGTCTGTGCTGGAACGTCTAGATGAATTTAAATGTCATACCAATGTAAGTAAGTCAACAACACCATCTGCTGAAAGTCCATGTAGCCAGGCACTCCCATACTCGTGAAGTGGCAGTCATCCCATTGCTACAGAGGGGTGTGTGCTATCTACACCACAATTTGGCAGGCTATGGACTAGTGGTCCTGTAGATCAGGAACCTATCCCTCCTTCCTGACCCAGAGACTTCTCAGACTATGGAATAGATTGCCCATACATGTCAAGCAGAGTGCCTCTTTGGCCCTCTTCAAAAGGAACCTTGACGATTGGATGGGAGAAAGGAAATTCACCCCGGGGATCACGTCAGTTGCCCTGCTAGACAGGGGTCCAGGGAAGTAAATAGTGTGGGAAGAAATAGGCAGGGAATTGTTATGGCTAGGCTTGTATAGGTCCCAGGGCTGATAGCCTAGTACCAACCTATGAAACTAGAATGGAAAGGTCACAGTAGCCTGAAACAAGGGTCATACACTGACAAGCTCTGATATAATGTAACAGCAGGAATGGCTCTTCTATTAGAAGTTGTATAAAACATGCATTAATCAGTACTTCTCTATTTCTATCAAACATTCCTAACCTATATGTGAAAGAATGCAAATAATGTAAAATACATGATTTGTAAAATGTACATATATGCCATAAACATCAAAGAATCAGGAAATGTATATTACTCTACTTCATACATTATCTATAGAATGAATGACAGGGGCAGATGTCATGCCTTGCATATGCATGCTGCAAAGCTGCAGAGTTTATATGAAGTTTTTATTAAGCTTTTGTACTGTACTACTTTGTAGGTTGCAAAATTTCATTAATTCTGAATTATTCAGCAGTAGCAATAATGTAAACTGCAGCTGTAATAATAATAAATACTCCTAATAAATGTTATGATAAGGCAAGTAAGCAGGAAGAGCATATGATGACAAAGCAAGAAATGATTACTCTGTACTTGTTACCAAAAAAGGAAACCTGCTTTTAAAATAACTTGTAATAGTTGCATGACCAACTTAGAGCACAATGTATATCTAAAGAGGCAGGACTACATTTGTCAAGAACTGTATAAACATTCTGCACTCATTGATGTATGTTGTCAGTCAGTTAAATCAGACAAACTAGCTAGTCAAGGAATAATAAAGACTGTACTGACTCTGGGATGCCTTGCTTTGCTGATCATTTATTTTTCTTGTTCTTCTGACTGCCTATATTTTTTGCTCACAGGTGCAGTGCTTGTAGATAAGTTTACAATACATAATAGGTAATTTTGATGAAGGGACAACAGGATTGTGCTCATTATAAATAAATGTATGGGCATGCCCACTGGGACTGTCAGTACTAATAAGGTGACGTAAGTCCACACCTACTTGAACTCCAGTCCAGGATTTTGTGTGTTACAGACATTAACATCTGTCCCCACTTCTGCAGTACTGCACTTCACTCAAACTGTCCACAGTATTCCCCAGCTGTGTGCTGTACTTAATACGTGATTGCGGTTGGTAATGTTACACCACCAGACTGACAGTCTGCATACCTCTTAACTGTCCTGATTTCCGCAGATTGTTTAGAGTTTTACCTCCTATGTTGGGTCTGTTCCGCATAGATTTGTGGTCTTCTGTTGAAGTATTGAATATTGGCATCACTGCATTATACTACTTACAAATATTTGTGTTTCAAATGTTATACACTTCAGAACATATGTAATAATGCAACACCTTTACTTCCAGAGATTTTCTAGGTTTATGGGGATAATATTTGAAACTGACCATATGTTTGGGCCTTTGTCCTCCCAGTCTTACTGGCTTTGTACAGATTTCTTGCAGTAAGAGGTATGACAGTCTGTGAAACCACCAACATAGTACTACCTCACATGCAAAAGATGTGAGTAATTCCAGTTTAGAACAATCAACACTATCACCGATGCTAACTTCCCTAGTCCACTGAGCCACTCAGTTCACCAGATAGACAGGATTCATTCATCACACAATCGACAGCATAAATATGTACATTGTTATCCTGCATGAGAAGAGACATATAATGGTGTGAGCAACATCTATGTTACAACCCTGAGATTGTCTGGTCCACTGATATATCATAGGTGATTTTCTGTTAAAGCAGTTGTATGGATACACTGCTATGTTGAGGGTGGGATAACAACATCACATGATCTGCTTGGAAATACAGTAGTCCAAATATCATGTGAGCCCACTGTTTAACATCTCCCTTGACTGATGTAGTGAATATTCCAACCATGAGGCTTAAAGCCTATTAAGGAACACATACTATTGGACTGGGTATCTGAAGTCCCATGTGGATATTATATCTGTCCAATAAGCCCACTATATTTCCTTGCATAACATCAGCAGATCCATGCATAAGCTACATTATAGCAATCTTTACAATTGGAATGTAGCTTAGAGAGGCTTACCTTGTGAATGCAGCAGTTGAAAGACTTGTAGTTCAGGAATGACTCTGTGTGATGCAAGCAGTACACAACCAATACATGAATAGGTACAGGTTTTGTGGGTTGCCTGGCATCAACACGTTTACTAAATGTATGTGAGTAGGAGTAAGGTGTTAGTCCCTAGGGTCTTAGGTTCTCAGTGAATGTGCTATGTGTTGTCTCTTAGCCAATGCCAGGTTGTACTGGTCATGCCTATGTCTACGTACAAGGACATCACCAGGGGGCTCCTCCTCTGAGCCCTCTTATGAATGTTGCTGTGGTGACCTAGGCACTGGTGGGGGGCTGTCTATCTCTTCCCTTTTCTGATCCTACTGCAGCTGTTTCTGCATGGTCATATTGTGTAGCATGGCACATACTGTGAACATATGTGCACATGTGGCTGGAGAGTACTGTAGGGCTCCATCAAATATATTGAGGCACTGGAACCATGACTTCAGCAGCCAAACACATGCTCTATGATGTTCATAGTTTGTGCATGTACCTCATTATGTTGTTCTTCAGTGGGTGTGTGTGCAGTTCTAATGGGTGCCATTATACATGGTTCCAGGGTATAGCCAGCATCCCCCAGTAAATGACCGTGTAGGATGTCCCACTTAGCAAACATCTGGTACAGCTGTGATGTGTGCCATATATAGGAGTCGTGATAACTGCCAGGGCTGCCAGCACACACATTCATGATAATGCCCTGGGGATTGCACATGACCTAGCAGTTGATGGATTGGTAGCCCTTGTGGCTAACATAGATTCTACCGGGTGGTGCCTTGATGTGCACATGAGTGCAATCTATGGCACCCTGTACCTCAGGATAGTGTGCTACATAATAGAAATTTTGCATACTGTTGGCCCTTGCCTCAGGGCTGAGGGGAAAATAAATGTGTTCACTAGCATGTGGTAGCATGGCATCCAAGATCTGGTGGAGTACCCTGGATGCTGATGCCTGTGAGACCCCCATCATGCCCCCAGTTGGTCTTTGGAAGGTACTTTTGGCTATTATCCTAAAGGCTACAAATAGTTTTGTTTCCACTGGGATGGGTCCAAGGGAGCCCGCAGGATTTTTTGCAAGGGGGTGCAAACCCAGAGCCCCACCCACATAGCTCTCCTCGCCCCCTGCCAACAGCCCCGCCCACATCCACCCACCCCAAGCCCCGCCCACACCGCCATTCCAGTGTCCCATTACTTGGCTATTTCTCCCCATTTGCCGTAGACACTGTTCAAATCTGTGTGCATACTGTTTTATGCTTTAGTTCTACAATGATTACAGGCAGTTGGATTTAATTTACAACTTTTATTTCAAACATTATAGCCCAAACACTGAGACATTTACTAAACCTAAACAAAGCAATAGTCTTACAATGAAAACAGACTTGGCAATAAAGCTTCTCTTCTTTTGAAACTCGCATTCAACGAAACAGCGTTGAAACCCACATTCAAAGAAAATGCATCTGGCCAGTGGCAGGTTATTTACCTTTGAACTGTTTTCAAGCAATAGGCTCCTTGCACACTGTTAGGGCAATGCAAAAGTTTTGATTTACCTGATTGTATTAATTATAATATATAATTGAATTATATCCCTTCAGCAACACTTGTTTGAGTGTCTCTGCTGAAGTAAAAATAATCTGAATAATTCCACATTAAAGATATATGAAACTAATGAAGATGTTGTTGCTAGAAAACAACTGTATATTTCAGTGTTTCATCTACAAATTCAGTGCCTGCTGCGTCAAAGAATAAATTGCCTATGTTAAATTAAAAAAATGGTAAGCTGGTATATTGCAATAGAAAATGGATGGCAAGCTGAAAAACAGGTTCATAGTTATTAGGCATCTCATCCAAAGGAGGACATCCTCAGGACTGCAGCATACAAATATACATGCTGTAGGAATAGAACCTCAAGCCTCTACATTAAGGTGCAAGTATTCTACTTGTGGTGCTACTAACATAGCTTTAAAACTTTATACCACAATAGAGATACCACTTGCTAAACAAAACAGTTACACATTGTAAATAGACTTGGCATGAGCAGCAGTAAACTTCGCTTCCCTTAAAACTCAGTTCCTTGAAAATGCACTTGAAAATAAATTCCACCTGCTAAATCTAACTTGGGCATTTCACTTTCTCTCTCCCTCACAAACATACCATACCCCTCAAGGCCTCAACCTTAGTGCAAGAAATCTGGACAAAGCCTAAAATAAATAGGGACAGATTATAAATATGGCTCTCAAACTTAGAAAATTGCAAGAGTAACAGGATTTGTGTTAGTATGCATTTTTCTAAATGATATGACATCTAAAACTGAAATGTCTCATTATTTAGCAACTTCAATCCTTTTTAGGAGGAATATGGGGCAAAAATCTGGACATTCTGCAAAAACCTGGACAGCTGAGGGGTATGCTACCTCCCTCACACACACACAAAATAATTCTGGTCAGACTTGAATTAGTTCTGGGAAGGTTGCACTGAACGGCACCGTGCTTGATCTGAAGTGGGTGAAATCCTGGTAGCCAGTGATAATAACTGATCTGCAGCTCAGCAATGTGGAGCATTAAAGCATTTTTAGCAGAGCATTGTTTGATCACTACCTATTGTGTTTGCACATAAGTTGTAGTTATTTCAAACATTTGCCTTTTTTGATTACTACAGAGTATATTTACCCACCAGAGCTATTGTGTTTTGACTTCAGTGTGGAGCTTACCTAGTTGTTGCAGGGCTTGGCTTTTAAGTAAGGTAGCAATGCTTATTTACCATATACCATTAAAACCACCCAACTAAGTGTACTAACACACAGACACTGCTATAAGACACTGGTCTCCAATAAAATGTAATGAGCTTCTGAAAATACTGTAATCCTGTCCTTTTATTACAAATACTGTCATATGCATTTAATACCCAAGGCTTATACATTATCTAGTTATGTAAATATTCTCTGCATGGCAACAACGAAAAGGCTTTCAATGCTGGTAATTCTTTAACAATATGCTTACTAAAGCTTACTTGCATCTTACAATCTCCGACAAGCTTACCTGATGTTCATTAAACCATGGCTACTTAAACTTAAACAGAGCAACAGGGCACTGTGACAGCATGCAGTTCCTGAATAATAAGAAGCATAAATCAACAGTATAAAAATCTGATAGAAAACCAGAACATTCTGCAAAATCAAGGAGAGATGAAAAGCCATGGTCGTATTTGTGATCTACCTTGGATGGGGGGATGCTCTGCACACTTACACTGCATAACTGCTCCTTGCCTTCCTTGGACACATCCAGAGCCACTACAATGGAGGGTGGGGTGCAATAAGTATGTCATAATTTGAAATGTCTCTGGCTGACAGCGATGGCTGTAACACTCATACCTCTCAACTTCAGAGCAAGAAATCTGGACAAAGCCATACATAGAACTAGAAGTGGGACACAGGCCCAAAAATAAGGCCAATTTTTAAATATTGCTCTTATTAACTTAGATAATAGAACAGTGGTAGATCTTGCATTAGTACGAATTTTCTGAAGGGTATAAAATCTGAAACTCAAATGTCTGCCATTATTTTCTAACTTCAATCTTTAATGACTTGCCACTAATTTGCCAGAAAACCACAAGTTTATGAAAAACGGACCAAAATGTGATGCAAAATACCTGTCAAAAAGGGACACCTTTTAGTATTAACATTGTTAACTTGAGCAGCTAACAAAATAAGAGCATCTACATGCATTTCTGAAATAAAAGTAATCTATAACTCTGATCATTAGTTATATACAATTGTAAACCCTCCACATTTTCTTCCAAAATTGCCATTTTGGAGGAGGGATTATTAGGGGAGAGCAACATTTTGAGCCAAAATTGGGGACAATTGAGAGGTTTGGATATTCCTAATCTACAGTGATTTGCACGTACCTCTCAACCTCTTAATGCAGGAAATCTGGACAAGGCCAAATATATTGGGGGAACATACAAACACTACTAAAAATTGCTCTTGTATAAACTTAAGACAGTCTTGCATTAGCATGCATTTTTCTGAAGGTTATGACGTCTGAAACTATGTGTCATTTAGTGACTTCATTCCTAACTGATTTGCTAGAAAACCACAAATCGGGGCTGTCTGAGTTCGCTACCCCCCCCCCTCACAAAATCATGGTCGAATGGAGCCCCCCCCTGCAGCCATTCCAATGTCCCATTCCTTGGTTATTTTGTCCTATTTACCATAAACACTGTAATGTGCATACTGCTTTACTTCTGCGATGATTTAGGATTTCATTTGAAAGTTTTATTTTGCATTTTACAGCACAAACCCTAATACATATCTGTTAAACAAAGCAATGCAGTCTTACAATGAAAATAGACTAACATTAAAACTTCTCTGCCCTTGAAACTCACATGCATTGAAACCCACATTCAAAGAAAATACATTTTGCCAGTGGCAGATAAATATTAACTCTGGGCTGTCTTCAAAATCATAGGCCCCTCGAACATAACATACACATGCTCTTTGATACACCTTCCTGACTGTATTACATTATATTCCTTGTACAATACAGTACAGTTGTTAGACGGCATTTTAAAATTATTGTTTTGAACATTTTTCCAGTAAACAATGAAACAAAAGGCATACACTACTGACAAAACTGCCCAATTCAGAACATTTCCATCATAAAAAGTCTACTTAACCTTCTATAGTCCACCAGTATCAGTAAAAATATGCACAATCTCTGAAGTAGTAAAATCCACATTAAAGAAATTTGTAACTAATAAAGAGGTTGCTGCTTTATATGTCATTATTTAATCTACAAATAAAGTGCCTGTTACCCTTGAAGAATAAATTGCCTTTGTTGCATGCAATAAAAAAGTGATAAGCTAGTAATACTGCAATAGGGAATGGATAGCAAACTGATAACAGGTTCATAGTTACTAGGTATCTTTACCAAAAGGACTGCAGCATCCACCCCCTTTACAACACAGTACAGTATCAGCAATGCATCTGTTACTAGGTATCTTTACCAAAAGGACTGCAGCATCCATCCCCTTTACAACACAGTACAGTATCAGCAATGCATCTACCTACTGTGGGAGTAGAACCCACAGCCTTCAGCATCAAAAGCAAGGACACTATCTGTTGTGCTATTAACAATGCAAGCAGACTAAACATAAGCAGCACTAAACTTTTTCTCCCCTGCAGCTCTCAGCTCGTAAAATCTACTCGACACTCAGCTGTATCTCTGAACTTTGCAGCACAAGATATCTGGAAAAAGCCAAAATTTATTGGGGGGGGAGAAAAGGCCAAAAACCAGGGACACATTTTAAACATTGCTTGTATAATGTTGGAAAGTTGCTAGAATAAAATGCTGCGTTACCACCATACATTTCAAACCCAGGGGACCCTGTGCAAAACAGTCAGAGCAACATACCACTACACCAACTCAGCTGTTTTGTGAAAGAGGAAGACTGAAACTTAAATGGCTACCATTTAGTGAATTCAGTTCTCACCATAGCACAGCTGTCAACCTCTTAGCACAAAATACCTGAACAAAGCCAATAATGGGTGAATACAGCCCCCAAACATTCAGTGAATTCCGTTCTCACCATAGCTCTCAACCTCTTAGCAAAGAACACCCGGACAAAGCCAGTAATGGGGGAATATAGCCCCCAAACATATTCAGTGACTTCAGTTCTTACCGTAGCTCTCAACCTTAGCACAAAATTTGGATGAAGCCAATAAATACCTGAACAAAGCCAATACTGGGTGAATACAGCCCCCAAACATATTCAGTGAATTCAGTTCTTGCCATAGCTCTCAACCTTAGCACAAAACCTGAATGAAGCCAATAATGGGGGGGGGGGGATATAGTCCCAAAGACAGGGATACATTTCAAATATCCATCTTGTACACTTAAAAATTGCTAGAATAAAAGTTTTTGTTACCATGCACTTTCTGAAGAATATGAAGTCTGATATTGAAATGAGTGCCCATTTTTTTTTAACATTTGTTAACCAGGAAAGTCTGACTTGGAAAATAAGCTAATTTTTAGCAGAGGCCCAGGGAGAAACACTCCAGACAGCCAAGAATCAAATGAGAGAACATGTAGCTGTCAGGCAACAAGGACAGAAACCACAGATTTTATGAGGAACAGAAAAAGTATGAGGGAAAAGCCTGCAACATTTTTACAAATGGTGGTGGGTAGGGAATTCAGGCTCTTGCCACTTGGGCCCAAGGTACAGGGTTCAAGCCTTATTCTGTCACTGCTGCTGCTTTAATCACTGAGTCTGTGGCTACATCTGTAGATTTGCACCCTGCTCCAGCACAAGGCTTTGGTTAGCAGTGAAAACATAAGATGATGTTGGTGGTCAGATGCAGGTGCCTAGTGAAATTAGAACATTGTCACAATTGGGCCAACACACAGCACACCATGTGGACATTGTCCCCTCAGCAGAAGTTATAGGTGTGACTGGAGTAAATGACCATATAGGAGAAGTTGGGTTTGAAACATATGAGCCGAGTCCAAATTTTACTCCTTTAGACACATCTACAGAATATGCCTATGTGTGTGGGGATTTGCCTTTTGCAGCTTTGGTACCCACTGCTAGTTAGCTTGTAGTATCCCCATTGTATGCCCAACATATGGAGCTGTAGCTGCTGTGCGAGTAGACATTACTACTGCTGATGGAGTAACACAGCAGGCACCGATTCTGAGGGAGTGTGTTGACTAAGGCATGGATAGGAATGGCACCACAGGCAGTTGACAGCAGAGTGAACTTTCTCCATAAGATTTATGAAAGGTCATTAAAGCAAGAAATCTATATGGCACAACATGAGTCTGTCTCAGTGTAGCAGTTCTATAGACACAACATCACTATATCATGTTTATGTCGATGAGTACAATGTTCTACCAAAAGCTGTCAATGAGCTTTTGCAGATAAATGTAGCAATGATAAAAAAACAGCAGCCACTGTTCTACAGCCCACAGTGAGTTGCACAGATGTCAGCCTCACAAGGTCTTGCATGGGTGTCAACACTTATCAGACGTCACAACCATACATTTGAAGATCCACACTGCACTTCTTTAGAGACCCAAGAAACATAATGCCTAAACAAGACATATTGCACAAAAGGACTGAAAGTGTCTCTAGTTATGAAAATATGCCTAAATGGTACCTTGTCTGTGTCAAAAACAATATAATGACTAAACCAACTAAGCTAGTTTAAAAAATCTGTACCAGATTTTAACTCTCCCACCATAGCTGCCGCTACCATACAACCTAAATGAACTATCATAATTTCAAGTTTCTGAGATATCTTTTAGCTGCATCAGAAATTTATTTCAAACTAAAAATGCCAGATCACCTGGTGCTGATTCTATACTGTCTAATTTCATTTCATTTGCTTCTTTCTTTTTGGCTATTCCCCTTAAACTGCTAATAAAATAGTACAAGGAAAGCTGCATTTCAGCACATACGAAGGAAGCAGACCTTACAGCACTGCACAAAGAAGTAACATCTGCTGAACCAAATGGTTTCAGGCCATTAATAATCCTGAACACTTGTGGAGTAAATTGTGGAATGGGCTAAGCGTTGTCCTACAACTACAACTACTGTCCTGAACACTTGTGTAAAAATTGTGAAATGGGCTATATGCACTATCCTGAACACTTGTGTACAAATTGTGAAATGGGCTGTGAACTATCATGAACACTTGTGTTCCACCACCATGTAACTCCTAGGGCATTTTACACACTTACACACACACACACAAACACACACACACACACACACACACACACACACACACACACACACACACACACACACACACACATCTTCAGTAAGGTCCAAAACTGCCCGTTTCAGCTCCCGCGCGATGATGTCACTCACAACTGTTCACTTTAGTTCCCGTTCGCAAACTTTGTGCGATGATGTCAGCACACCTGCGACTGGGCTTCTTAAAGAAGAATGCCTTAAAAAAAAAAAAAAACTTTTTTTTTTAAAATCAAAAGATTAACTCAGCGGATTCCAGTGGGGTGCAAGTGCACCCCCTTGCACCTGCCTGCGGGCGCCCTTGGATGGGTCCACCTCTGTAGGCTCTGGGTCTGAGTTGAGGGCCGCAGAGCTCAATGAGTTCTTGTAATATGCCACTGTCCACCCTATAGTGCTCTACAATTGCCAGCTCATGTAGCTCCTGGAAGATTACCCTGGGCCTGAACTCTCTTCTCCTTCTCTGCCTCAGCATATTGTCAGCAGCAGCAGCAGCACTGACTTCGGCATCTAGCACATACAGATGTAACAGACCTGCAGCAGCCCCTAGCATTCTTTCAGTTAAAATTCCCAAGTCTGTACTGCAATGGTGCAGAGTATGGGTGAAAAATCAGAATGTAGGATGTATGTATACTTTATAGTGCTCTACTGTAGGTGATGACTGTGTGACTGGCTACCTATGATGCATTAAACCTGGCTAGTATATCACTAACATCATTTACTGGCCCTAGTTTAAGTTAAACAAGTCTCATAGGTAACTAATATATCATTACTTTTTAGATACTCTCAACAATGTGGCACATTATACAAACATGTGGAAACAAGTGCCGCAAAGGAAATCAAAGCTAAGCACTCAGTGTACACACACCCCTGAAAGGTCACTCTCAGCATGCAGTGTGCAGCGTAAACATGTGCTCTGAAGGTAAATAAAGCTTAGCAGTCAGTGTGCACATCCATCCTGCTGAGCACAGTGGTGTGCCACACAAACAGTTGGAGCTGAACTGAATGAGCTTACAAGTCCTCAGACACGCCCCCTCGATACTATTCAGTAACCCCACCTCATTTGCATAGGGCTCCATGCACATAACCTGTAAACTACAGGGTTCCAGGCCCTATCTTGTTAGCAACAGCGCCATTCAACCATTGCAGATACTTCACACAGGGTCCTATAATACATTTCTGTCACATACTATCAAATGTGTTTTTTCCATTCTTTTTTTTTTTTTCATGATAGCATGTTTGTGCACTGTGGTGTGCTCTTCAAACATACCCAGATCATTAAAAAATAAATAAATAAAATTATTTTAAATTATTTCCCTTACGTTTTTGAACACACAGTGGATAGTTTTGCAAATATCTGTATGTGCTATGCCATTTCTGTCCATCTACATGCATGTTAACAGTCCCTGTTGGCTGTCTGATATCCTGTACATGGAAATTTTCCATGTACACTACGGTCACCGAAACAGGGTCTGTAGGGCTGCCTATCTGCTTGCTGGATTGCTCTACTTATCTCATTTGTATGAGATTCACCTCCCTAGGAGATGATTTGCATGCCACAAAACTTCCTGTATTGGCTCGTTCATGTGTGCCACTCAGCAGTGTTTACTGGATTGCAAACCTGCTTACTTTCAGGGAAACAGCTTACCACGATGCCTACATGGTAAAAAAAGACCATGTAGACTTTATTAAATTCCCCCATGTTTGAGAAATAAGACTGAACATGAGCAAAGTCAGAGAAATGAAATCCTTCTATTGGAATATACTATATATTCTAAAAACTACTTTCAGCATAGGAAATATATCCCCCTAGCTACTCCATTTCTACTATCTGGTAGAAGCTTTTCAGTTTCAGTACATTCAACATAACATTAATAATAGATTTATTGCAAATAATCACATTGCAATAAATCAAGATACAAAATGTAGTAACTAAAACTTAAAAAAATTAGACACTTTCTCAAATAATAGATGAAAAGGTCTCCAAAAAGTATAAAATAACAGTTTTACAGGGTATTGCGCTCATACACCATCCCCTAAACTCGAAGGTCACACAAAATGCAAAAATGAAAAATTTGAAAAATGGGTAAAGAAACATAAAACTTGCATTCTTTCTCTCTCTCTTTCCTCAATGTCTCATAGTAGAAAAAAGCTGAGAAACTCCTATGAGGGATCTTCCTGCATGTCTAAATATTAACAGAAACATCTGTTATTATATTTACATTACTTCAAAAATGAGGAAAGACCACGTGACTAACTGTGGGGTTCTCTGAAAATCTATGCATTTTAATGTTACAAGTTTACAGTCATGCGAAAAAGTGTTAATGCCAATATTATTTATTAAAGACATACATTTTTAGATCAACATTCTAATCAAATTTCTGCAGTTCCTGAGTACAAACAATGGGCATTACTCATTAGTATGAACATCGGTGCCATGTCAGCATTCCTTAAAGAACAAGTTGTTTCTTCCTTAAATAAGTAGTCATTCAAAAGTTGTATCTAAACAGTTTGTCTTTTGTTGTGTCATCTTTTTAAGTAGTACTTGCTAACCTATGTTTACTATGCTCTGAATGATATGATGATCTTTTTTTATTGTGTTAATTGCTAACAATTATGTATGTATATATAAATTATCCCCTCCTACTCATAGCAATAGTATTGCTTGCCTTACTTTTAATACAGAGTAATTTCCGCTGCAGCTTTTCTGTGCATATCTTACTTTATTATCTCATAATATCTGGTATAAATCAATACTGGTGCCATATAATTCTGATTACACAGCTGCAAGTTATGAAAGTTTTTCTCCTTGAGAACACCTTGTAATCTGAATTTTGCTGGTAGGGTCAATTAAATTAACAAAATATGAACAAATATCGGAATAAGATGTTGTCAATTCATGGATTAAATATTAAGCAAATTTAAACATTCAGGTTGTTCTTATGAAGCTGCTCATAGCATCAAAAGCTTAGTATGGAAATTCCAATTAATAAATGCTAAGGCCACTGATGACTACTAAGTAAACGATTTGTTGTGAGAATTTATTCTTCTTGCAAATGTCTAAACAGGTTTTAAAAAACATGTCCTAAAAGCAAACAAAAAATGGATTATTTTATTTTTAATTCCAATCTTGCTAAGCTACTCTTTTCTGACAGCCATTTCCAGTGCCACACATCCATCGTAGGTTCTGGCGGCCATTTAATTCCAACACAGGACTATGATTGATATTATGATGACACTGACACACGCAGACACACACACACACACACACACACACACACACACACACACACACACACACACACACACACCTGAAGGTAACAAATCTGGTCCTGTTGCCTATTCCTCCATTAATAAAACCATTCCTTCTTTGCCTATTGTCTATTGTCACTGATTCCCCTATTCTTTCATAGAGTCATGTTTTGGTATGTCATTTTGCCATACTGAACTGTTATTTTATTTTATTTCCTCTGCTGACAAGCACTCTTACATTAGTTATTTTCCATTATTACACAGCCTAGCAAAGTCTGTTGCTCCCTTTCCCTCTTCTACTGTATACCTTAAAAAATGTCGGTTTTTGCCTTGAGCCTTCCTTCTAATTTACATCTCACTTGCAGCTCACCTGGCTAGAAATCATTTGTCACTTTTCATTTATCTCTTTGTTTTGTCCTTTCTCTAGCCTCTTTCAACTTGTTCTATACTTTATCTTTTGTCCCACTCATCAGCCTTATAAGGCTTGGTGAAGGTGCTGGTTTTATTCTCTTTGTCTGTTTAAAGTCTTCAAGTCTTTTGTCAATAGGTCAAGTATTTTTTCCATTTCCTATTGCTTGTTCTCATAACTCCCTAACTGTAAGTTATGGTTGACTTGAACCATTATCCCATCCCAGCATAATACAGCCATCTTGTCAGCTGTGTCTAGTACATGTCAACCAATCAGATGTATTAATTTGAGTGAATATATGTGGTGCAAGTATTAACAAATTAGTATTTATTAAAGCTTGCATATAGTCACAGACTTTACTTTTCCTTGTTAATGTGCTTGCTAAGTTTGAATAAAAATTATACTTATCTATTTATAATGGCACTTATGATTATTACATTAAAGATGAATTGTACTTTTAGCTAACACCATGGTGGAGAAGAATGAAGTATTTTACTTCCTTAATATGGCCCAAGTGACTAGTCTTTGATTAGCAACTCAGGGGCTTTAGGTACTGGCATGTTAGAGATGGAGTCATGCCCATTCCAGGAGGGGAGAACAATAATGTAGGCATTTCCCATGGTTCTCCTTGGCAGATGCTGTGGCTGAAGTAGTGATGAATTGGTGGAAACAGAGGATTGGGGCAAAGTCTTGGCTTTGTTTGCACAGAGGAAGAGTGAGCCATAGCAGTTTCACATTCCATCCCCACCCATCAGGACATTAGTCCATAATTGTAGCGAGGGAAGAGTTAACAAGTGTGGACTATAAGATGATGGTGGACAGCATAGACACCTCTCCCCCAACAGGATGCCATTAGGCTCCACACTGGCCTTGACAGTAATATCAGTCATAGTCTGTGATTGGAATGGAGTAATTGTCAGACCAGGTGATTGACATGGGGCACTGGGGATGACTGTCAGGATGAAGCAGTAGAGTAAGGGAAGCTCCCAAATAAATGACATGTACTACTGAATACCTTAACACTGCTGCTTCATTTTCAAAATGAATACCTCAAGCATCAACATGTAAAAATGATAAATAAATGGATTCATTCTGGATGATTTCAATGTTCAATAAAAACACCAAGTACAAAAACATACTCAAAGCTAAAATTAAGAAATTGAAACATAAGAATGAGAATAAAACAATAATTCCACTGCTATGAGATAATATATAGCAGAGGTACTGAATGTCATATTTAGAAAACAAATGCACAGAAGGATGGTTTATTTTAGCTGTACAGTGCTCACAATATTTCAGCAGGAGATGCGTTATATCCTAAATCTGGTAACTGTCCCGTCACTTTAAGTATTGAATTTAGACTATAAATTGAAATGGAGTGCTTCAAGGAAACAGGCCACCTGCCACTTGTACCTATGTACATCAAGAGTATATATGTACGTGTACATTAAATTTCCTTTAAATTCAAATTAATGCATACTTGCAGCTTCTTTATTTATACGAGATCACAGAGTAAATATTTTTTATCACTTCTGAATTTCAGCAATTTAATCCTTCAGGCTTTGAAAGTTATTCACACAACTAAGAATTACGGCATTAATCAAGGAGCAACATTAGTGATCTATTATCTTTATGCAAATTGTTGTAGTTATTAAAATAGCCACGTCCATATGCTGAGCTTATCAGGTTTGCTATCATGCTTGGTTAAGTCTTGCAGCCTGTGATTCTGTGCCCTTCATTGTTTTGTTTATTCATGAGTGATTATGTTGTTGTCATGGGAAAAATATAAACCAGTCAACCACTGTGACCTTCTGAGGCTAAAAGTGACAGATATTCATGCTCGAGTATAACAGATACTCGGTACATGCTTGTCGTCATTCATAAAGCCAAATTAGATGCTGTATGAATTTAAATGAGTTAAACCAAACCGTAACCTCATGATTTTTTCCCTAAGATTGTGAACTGCAGCTTAATTGCCTGTTATCATAAATTTATAAAATTAATGTTATTGATTTTTCACAACATTCCCTTGCTAAATAATGAATCTGAAAAAAAAAAACAGGAAAAATCTCAAACTGAATCTGAAGTGGTAGGAGCAACAAAACTTGAGATGGACATCACATGTGGTTATATCTAATGACCTACAGGTGCAATCTTAACAGTGTTTGCAAAGGGCAAAACAACAGGTACAGCTAATGGGATGCCAGAAGACAGTAAATAAGGCAGCAAAGCTAAAAAATAAGAAATGGGTATTCGTCGCTGGAGACAAATACTGAGACTACTGCTGATATAATGTGCACAAATGTTGATTCTTTACCACCTCTGTGACACAGGCAAAATGATGCTACATCTAAAACTGTAAACAACAAAAGAAGACATTGTATATATTGGATAGAACACAAGATAAGGTAAAACTGCATTATACATTTCCACAAAAGATACAATAAAATTTATGTACCCCACGACAGGGAAAAAATCAGTACAGAGTCCTTTTACAGGATACAAAATGCAGGCAAAGAGTAGATGATTCAAGAAATTTAATGAAGTACATATTTGGTGGCGTAACAATGTTGAAGAGATTTTGTCATCAAGAGCAAATAGTTTAGAAAAAAATGTATAAAAAAGATGTAAATCAATCTATTTTGAAGAACAACACATCTAAGGTTAAACAGTGGTTCAGCTTTTTATTTAATTTATTTATTTAGGCAGTTAAATACATAACAGAAAGTACAGGGCATAGTGCTTCCTGTCTTCTGAAAGTCTGTATCTTTATTTTTATTGTTATCTTTTATGTTTTTTATCTATTTTTTTTTTCATAATGCTACACTGATGACTAGCGTGTCTGTACCAGCAAATTAACTGATAAATGTTGTCCTTATAAGCAACAACCATAGAACACGTGTTTTTCTCCAGGGTCAGAGGTAAGAAAACTGGAAGCTATCATCTGCATGCCAGGCATTAGCCTCCTTCCCCACCTCCTCCCTGGCTCCTCCCTGCAGCAGCCAGCAAGCTCACAATGCCTGCCTCCAAAAGATTACATCCATGCAAATCTTCTACTTAGCAGTGGATTTGCAAGGCTCAATGTTGCAAATGATGTACATGTTCTCCTGCAGGTGTTATCAGTACAGTGAACTGAGCTACTACTTCTGGGATGGGCAAGCTGGAATCAGCCACTCATTCCAACACACTCGCACTTAGTCCCTGTAGCAACAATGCTACTAATAGAACAGCAGTTGCCCAAGACATATTCAAGGCTTTATCATTCTACTCCCCAGAGCCAGGCTGGAAATCTGTATTTTCATGGAAACTTCTCAAGCGATATTATATATTCAGAGAGGCCATGCCTCGTTGTATTCAATGTCCTCTGATTGTCCTTTAGGTTCATAGGGGAATACAAAAAATCGACAAAGTCCAAGAAGGGAAAGATCAACAACAAAAACTGCAAACCACAAATCACAGAAGAAAGGCGTCACTATAGGAAAAATATTTTAATACAGTAAGCACTTTCATCCTTAGCAGGACATCTTCAAAATCATTTTGAAGTCTTGCTAAGGACAAAAGCTCTTCACACCACAGATGAGTCTGAGCAAAGTAAGTGCTGCAGTTGTTGTAGGGGGGATGTGCAGATCAGCATTTCAGCCAGTCACTGTAAGCTGGATTTTGGTTTACGGAGTGGCAATTTATAGACTGGGAGTGAGAAGTGATTTTTAGGATTAGGTATCAAGAAGGGAATTTCGGGTTTGGGTGTGGGAAGTGAGTTTTAGTTTTAGGGAGAGAGAAATAACTTTAGGGTGAGGAGTTGAAAGAGTACTGGAGCAATACAGTTAGGGTAGGGTTGGGAATATATGAGAGTTTTAAAGTCAGACACTGGGCTCAGGTAGTTTTGGGCAATTGGGTGGTCTAAGTAATTAAGCAAGACAGGTCCAATAGGAGTTAGGGAATGTACCATTTATAATAAGTTGCAAAGAAAAAGTATATTGCAAGCTACTTTTACACAGGTACTTATAGTAGGCCCTTTTATCATAACCTAAACAGAGAAAGTACTATTAAATACCTTGCACTTTGCCAACCTCACTTCAGTGAACAATACCATACCATATCAACTTGTGTGCATCTTAATGAAAGGGACATGAGAATGGATTAGTCCTTTTATTTACTAACTGACAACTACATTTTATTGACTGCATTAACTCCACTCATCTTTTGGCCTACTATCTTGGAAGCCTCATAATGTTATTTATACAGACGGGGAATTTAATCAAAACATGAGGAAAATTCATGCAAATGCTAATATATGGAAGAGTATCTGTAAAAACTTTAATGAAATATACAATTTTAAAAATGTATATAAAGAAAAGCTGTCCCAGTCCCCTTCAATAAACATATCACACCGAATGACATTTGACAGCCTTTATTAAACTTCCATAAACATAACTTTGTTAACCAATATTTATTAATTACAATTGAAACATAATATAGTTGATATTAATCACAGAATAAACATCCATGTAATGTAAACCAGGATAGCGTGATCTTGCTCATCCTGACCCAGTAAGCAGCGTCCTACCTCCACTCACTCACTTTACTTATGAAGCAGCATCCCATCACACTCTTCATTTACCATTTATTGAATTGCAAATCCAACCAAATAAGCAGCTTACCTCGGGTCACTTATTTTATTTATCAAGCAACATCCAACTGCTCACTTTCCTTTCACAACTCACTGAAATGAACATCCAACACCAGAGGGGGAACAAAAGATGGCAAGCCTGACCCTCTTCTCTGCCCACCAGCTTAACCAGACCATTCCCCCTGCTTCACACCAAAACTTCCAACCAATACCACCAAAGCAAACCTAACAGTACATTAAAAGGTTGGCATCAACCATCATTTTGTGTACTCCATCCTCTCCATACCAATGGAATCACTGTCATTGATCACAAAAGCCCTTTCATATCAATACCCAAAGCCTCCAGTTGCCTAAACCACTGAAATTAAACTCGGATCCCACATCAACATCCAAGTGATAGTGGTACCCTTGTATAACCTGCAAATGAAACATATCCTCATTCATACTACTACCAACTTTAGCTTTACAAATCACATCCAAGTCATAATCTGCCAAATGTCCCACTAAAACACTAAAATCCCATCACCATCTGAAAGAAAACAAGCCTCAACTGCATGCCAACCTACATACTGCCATGTCCTTTTGCCAACCAAAGGATATAATAATAAAGACTAAGATTTCCTTTTTTTTAAATATCAATCTAATAGCAATCCAACCACAATACACTCGAAGTTAAAACATCTAATGGCCAGAATAGCATTTGTTGACCAACAAACCATCCTCTTTAATGACTTCACCACTTCCATGAAGCCAATACCCTCATAATCCAGTGAACCTCCCATTTCCTTATGACAACCCTCTACACAAACTTATCTTGTCAATAGCCATGAACAACCAGTCTTCACACTAACAACCTTCCCCAATCCTACAAACCTATAAATAACCACCCAAGATTTAGTAAAGTTAGATAACCTAGCCACCAGAACTACTATACTAATCAGAGTTACATCCACCTCTAATACGACCTTATCTCAAAATTTCAACCTTCAAGTCCCCCCCCCCCCATTACCTTCACATCTGGTAAATCAAACCATGGCCTACATCCACTAGGGATCACAGAAACACAAAATCTTGCTTAAACACTCACTTCTGCTTAACAAAACCTTACCTCACACATCCCCAATACACCACAACAGGGGAGATCTGGATAAAATGCCTACTTCTGATCGACTACCCGCTGCCACCAACGAATAAAGAAGAGTGCTAAACTCAAGTAGCACCAATAAATCCATCTGACTAGCCTTGCCCCAGAAAAATTCATACCCAACTATACTGTTCCCCCTTCTGTTGAATAATGGAAAACATTTCCTCACACCTCCTCAACACACAAGCAAAAGATGATCAGATAACGTGTTTACATCACCTTGCCCCAGCAATCAAACCTAACTACCATGCACCCAACATCTGACCTAATGCCAAAACATTATTGTGACTCTACCCCACCTAAGAACAACTCCAAACTCCCGATAAACAATCCGCAAACCCAGTCTAATTTAGTTATATTGGGGTTGCTTTTTATACATATGTGTGTGTGTGTGTATACACATATATATATATATATATATATATATATATATATATATATATATATATATATATATATATATATATATATATATATATATATATCATATATATCACTAACCTACATACATATAAATTTTTAAATTCAATTAAATGTATGGAACAACTTAACAGGAATAATTACTCCCTCACAGTTTTATAGCCAGCACAAAATTCTTAACTTAGCAGATCGTTTTTACAACTGTAAACCATACCTCTCAACCTCTTAGAGCAAGACATTTGGACAAAGCCTTAATAAAAAGTGTGAAAATGTCCCATTTATTAGTTATTGATCTACAAAATTTAGAAAGTTGATAGAGTAACAGAGTTTGCATTAGCAAGAACCTTCATCCTCGACTATAACTGTACGCCATACCTGTTCACCTCCTACAGCAAGAAATCTGGACAAAGCCACAAGTAAAAGTGTGACAATGGCGCATAACCGGGTTGCATTAGCATGAATTTTCCGTAGGTTATGAAGACTGAAACTCCGTTGCCTGCCATTATTTCCTAACTTCAGTCTTAATGATTTGCCAATAATTTGCCATAAAACCACACTGTTATGAAAAGCAGACCAACATATAAGGGAAAATTCTGTATAGTCCATGAACATACAAAGCAAGAGAGAATATCCAGCCAATAAATTGGTACAAACAATAGTAGCAAAGCCCAAATAGTAAAAGTTATACCAAACCAAGCACAGGTCCGTAAAAACACCAACGTTTAATGAATGCAAGCACAAGGTACTTTCACAGAAAAGTCTGTTTCATCAGGCAAAAACAGTTCAACTGAATTCTAAAAACCTTTTATACAAAATCACATGACAGTAAAACAATTAGTAAAACAAACAATTAAGACTTTAATAAAACAATTAAAATATTAAAAACCATCATCATCTAACACTGTTGTGTAAATAGTTAAGTTCTGGTTTCAAAGAAAAAACTTTATTGAGACCAGGTTCCTGATGTGCTTTAAAGTACAAAATCCACTTGTTTTCTTGTCTTTCTGTGATGTTTTTAATGTCATCTCTCTAATAGAGACTTTCACATTTTTAAATATGAAAAACTTGAAAGTGTGTGTATCATCAGTAGTAAATATCTATTTGTATAAAGAATTGGTCAAGACCTTCCTTTTAATTTCTGAAAGATGGTTACCAATACATTTTTGAAAAGTCGTGTTGGTCTTGCCAATATAAAATGACTCACATTGTTCACAACATGCCATGTATACTAAATGAGTGCTGCAACAATTTCCATATGCATTCATTTAAAATATACTGTGCCTTACTGGGTCAACAAAGTTTGTTTCAGTGTAAATAAATTTGCAGTAAATACATCAGCTGCATCTATAGGTGCCTCTAGCTTTAGGCTTAATATATTTATAAGCTGGTTGTTCTTTATAGTATAACTTACTTTTTTTTAGGTAGAGCATCTTTGATAACTAAATGATGTTTTTGAGAGATATCTAATAACTCTGGTACAAAATATAGTAAGGACCAATGCTTATTAATAATGCTTTTGATAGTTGTGCTATTCTTATCAAAGTTAAGGATATATAGACATCCAGTAGATCAAGTTTGTTCTTTAATTCATTTATCTTGTTTTTGTTTATTCTTAGTGGAAAAAAATGGAGGATATATATTATCCCTATGAGTTAGAATATCATATCTAACATCATAGGCTATATTAATGTTATAGCCTCTATTTCTAAAATCTTGGGCCATGTCATTTAACTGTTCAGTCAATATAGTCGGCTGTGTATTAAGTCTGCTTAGTCATGCCATTTGATTCTTAATAATAATATTAAATATATGTGGGGGGTGCATGTTGTCTCATGCTAGATAAGTACATTTTTTAACCTCTTTTCTATGAAGTGTAGTTTGTATCTGTCCATTTGAATTCTTTGTTAAATGAATAACTAAACAATTAGCTTGTCTATAATGCACAGTTTTCTTAAACCTTAGAAAAGTAGTAGTATTGTGTAAATAATTAATAAACTCATTTAAGTCATTCAGTGTTCCTTCCCATAAAAGAAAAATATTGTCCACAAAATGTTTATGATCCAATATAAATTATTCCTCCCAATGATTCATAACTATGTTGGCATAGGTATTTGCTACAGGGGTGCCCATAGCAACCCCTGAAGATTGTCTATAGTATTTATCCTGAAATAAGAATACATTGTTTTCTAATACAAGGTTAAGCAGATAGCAAATTAAATCAATATCCAGATGTCTGGAAACTATGTTTTTAAACTATATTCCCTTACCATGTCTGTCTAGATTGTTGGGTATGCATGTAAAGAGAGAATCTACATCTAATGTCACTAAATGAGAAGTCAGTGCTGAATTAGTTTCTGTCCAATCAAAAAGTAATTCCATAAAGTCTGTGCTATACTTTACTATAGTAGTAGAAGTATTTAGAATAACTTTAAGTCCAGACTCCAAATATTTAGAGATAGCCTCAGTTGCCCATCACCGTGCTGATACAACAGGACATAACTGTGGATTAGTCAAACTTTTATGTATTTTCGGAATCCCATAAATTATGGGAATAACAGGTGTAGTAACAAGCAAATAATTATATAACTTTTCATCAATAGCTCCACTGTGCAACAAATCACAAACTATTAGTTATTTGTTTAGTTACATCACATATAAAATTCTTGCTGATATTTTCATAATCAGCTGTATTAAGCATATTAAACATTGGTGCAATATACCAATCAGTGTTCATAATTACTACCCCCCCACCTTCATCTGCAGGCTTAATAACTATTTTATCATTTTGCTGTAATGAACGAATAGCATTATAATCAGTTTCAGACAAGTTATAAAAACTTTTCTTCTGCTTAGAGGTAAAAGCATAAATATCTTGTTCAACTAGCTTTTCAAACATATTTACCACTTGATTTTGAGGTGGTCTAAAAGTACTGCTTCTAAAATATTTAGGCAAACTGTCAGCATGTGCACCTTGTTGACGCATAAATATATGAAGATTTAGTTTCCAAATAAACAGGTTAATATCAAGTAAAGTTTTAGAAACATCAGTGTTAGTAGCTGGTATATACCTTAAACCTCTGCTTAAAATGTTAATTTCTGACTGAGTCAAAACATAGTCAGAAATGTTAAAGTAAATGTCTGAATAAACAGTACCTTTGGTTAGTATGTCTACTCCAGTTTTTGCTCTTTTTCCACTCGTGGTTGCTCTGAGTGCATTTTCTTTTGGGTGGAATAGGGTATGGCTTCATTTCTGAAGATAAAATCTCCTTCCTGGTGAAGTCAAATGTTATAGGACCCAACGCTGAAACAATATGTGGATCTACCATCGGTCCACACGTTTCACTTGATGTAGTTATATTAAGCAGGTTTCCCACATTTGGCGTGTTGGCAAGTGTGTGGATAGTATCACGGTTGCTACCATTATCATTGACATCATCTGGAAGAGATGGTGTCATATTGAAATCCTTATTAGTCACATCCAGTGCTTTGGAAGCATTTTGATTGGCCATTTTATAATTCCCCCAGAAAAAAAACATGACCAAGTTTGAAATCATTAATGTTTATGTTTCTTATGTGCAATTAACAAATTCTCAAACTTGGTTAACTAGTCAAGTGGTTTTAGTAGTAAATTAGAATGCATATCACTTTCAACATCTTCTGTGAGATCTTTGTACATTCCAACAATTTCATTTCTAATCTGTTGTTCAATCGGCTCAAAATGATTATTCATAAGTTGCTTATATTGTATGAATAGCTTTAGTTTCTTAATAGTTCTGGCTGGGATGGTAGGTAGTAATTTTTAAAATGTGGAGTCCTCTATTTAGCTTGATATAAGCATTAAAAGCCAGTTGTTGCCCTTGTAACTTTTTGAAATTACTTACAGTTTTGTCAAAGTTCATAAGTTTGGCTTTATATTCCTCAATGCATGTTGCAAGAAGGACATCAGCATTACTGGACTCTGTGGTTGTTATAAGATCAATAAGTAAGTGATTATCACAAGTTTCCAGGAAATCCTGAATACTCTGAACAAATGTATGAGATGCCATATAAGTTGACGGTAGATTTTGAACCTGTTGCATGTTAGTTCCATGTAAAGTCAAACGAAGCAAGAGAGAATATCCAGCCAATAAATTGGTATAAACAATAGTAGCAAAGTCCAAACAGTAAAAGTTATACCAAACAAAACACATGTCCGTAAAAACACCAAAGTCTAATGAATGTAAGTACAAGGTACTTTCACAGAGAAGTCTGTTTCATCAGGCAAAAACAGTTCAAATGAATTCTGAAAACCTTTGATACAAAATCACATGATAGTAAAACAATTAAGACTTTAATAAAACAATTAAAACATTAAAAACCACCTTCAGCTAACAGTGTTGTGTAAATAGTTATGTTCTGCTTTCAATGAAAAAACTTCACTGAGACCAGGTTCCTGATGTTCTTTAAAGTACAAAATCCACTTGTTTTCTTGTCTTTCTGTGATATTTTTAATGTCACCTCCTCTAATAGGGAACATGTCTGAACATGTCCCTTTCCCTCCAAAGCAATATGGAGTTGGGTGTTGTATTAGCATGTGTTTACTGATGGTCATGAACTCTGAAACTCAAATGTCCACCATAGTTCCCAACCTCACACGATTCCCACCAATCCATAAGAAAACACAGTTTCATGCTTTTTTCCCCCTTCCTCTTCCCTTCCACATTTCACCATTTATAACCCTAAAATTTAATATAACTAAATTATACAGACATGCTCACTGAAACGTAGAAACACCTTCAGAACATATACCCAACCATATCATTATCCAATATGTCTTGCACACCAAGCCACAAAAATAAAGCATTTATAAAACCTTACTTAAACTAGTAACATGTCACTCAGCCAAAAAAGGAACAGTTACAACTCCCTCCTCAAGCAGAGTGAGAAATGTACTATTACAAACTCTTCTTGAAAGCAATAGTGGCCAAGAAATGGACCAAAATTACAAGACACAAAGCTGACCATTCTGTTAAATCTGTACCGCCAAGAGGCATTCCGAACAAACATTAGCAACCCAAATCAGTGCCAGCCATGCCTCCCCTTGCAAAACATCAATGATCAAGCAAGCCGCTTGTAATTCTCCCTTTCAACCCTCCAAATAACCCAGTTGAAAGTCACCATTGAAAGGGAAACATGATATAACTCCTGCACCAGTGGTTTGAACCACAACTGTGCAGCCCAGAAAGGATATGAGTTCTGCCACTCAAATAACTGGCCTTATGTAGCAGCCAGAATCTTTGTTTCTTATCCCACAACTACCACTTTAAGAAGAGCTGTACAATCTGGATAACATAAAGATATGCCTCACAATCTCTGCTTCTCTGCCTGAGCTAAACTTTAAGCAGTCACATAGAAGCTACCCAACAACTGTTACCCATTTGTACTGCACAGTCCCCAAACCCCAGAAAACTACTGCACTTGCACGCACCAACAACCATTACTTGTGGCTACTTTTCAACCTCTGACCCAAGGAAACTGCTGTCCTTACACTCAGCAATGAGAAAGAGGGAAAAAAAAACTGCATGAAGTGTAACCACCCAACCACCAATGCTAAACTCTCAGCCTTGAAATTAACCACCACCACCACTTCCAAGTGCACACCCCACCACTCTGAAAACCAGGGCCAAAAGAAAAATGTTCATTCACAAAAACTATCACACACCCAAACCACAGGCCTGAACTTATAAGAAACTAATAACCCAGCAGACATGCTCTCTACATCCATCTCATACTGACCATTTTACAACTCCTATCTAAACTTCACCAATGGCCACCCTATTTGGCAAAAAAGAACTTAGTGAATGGACAAGTCATTAAGATGGCAAATATGACCTCCCTGAATGATGATGTATAGCTCTAGTTAGAAAAGTTAATGGAAATGTTTACAGATGGGGGGCCCTGGTGATATTCTAGATACCTTGTTATTATGAGTGGGGGATCAGATATGTATGACTTTTAGTCACTAGACTCACAGCATCTACCAACAATATGGAACATAAATATTAAAGGGCCTTGGTAGTAGAACATAGTCAGTTCTCCTGGGAGATCAAAGACATCATTACAAGAAATTGGTGCAGATTTAAGACTAACTCTGAAATATATCAATTCGTAGGGAATGAGCTCACTTTTATTACTAAAACAGCACCTAATTTCAAAAGATTATAGGAGAACAAATATGGCAAAATTCCACAGGCAATTAAAGGAGATATGAGAAGTCAGTATTGTAAACAGTGTACTTACATCTCTAGGAATCAGACCTCAACACTAGGTAATACTATGAATAGCAGAATAACATTTCTGGATGGTAATTGCACTATCTCAGGAGTGATATATCTTACTTACTGTGTTGAATTTTTAGCATTTTATGTAGGCAAGACTGAGTGTGCCTTAAAGACATATATATATATATATATATATATATATATATATATATATATATATATATATATAAAAAAAAAAAAAAAAAGAATATAAGACTAGAAAAAATAAACTACTACTACTGAAAACTAGAAAAAACTAAAAAAAAAAAACAGATGATGAGAAGATGAACGCCAGAACTTATTTGCTGGCTATTTTTGGTAATAGGTAACAATCGAACTTCATCAGAGCAAAATGTAATGCATTTTTGCAATATACTAGTGAGCTTTTTAAAAAGTCTAACTGGTGTAAAAAAACTTCACTAATGATGGTCAGTATTATTACCAATGCAGTAGTATATGGCAGTATGAGAGACACTGCTATAAAAAACAAAAGGTTATCTGTAAACATCCACCACTAGAGTCAGCTACTTTTTTAGTTGTACCTTTTTTGCACATTTAATGTTGAGCACATTTTTGAGCCCTGGTGGGGGGGACCTGCTTCAAGGAGGAGTTGCCATCTTAAAGAGTTGCCATCTTCAGTCCTTGTATTTGCAATGTGAAAACTGCAAAATGTTCAAATACAGCTTTTTTTAAAACAGGTGAAGAATTTAAAACAGGTGAAGCCATGCATGCAAAGCAATATGCCTGCTTAATGCATTGTAACTGACTGCATGGCTGCTTCCTTCACCCTGTCTAAGTGTTCTTTCTAATTGTTTTCCAATTGTTGGTTTAATAGCAAGAAAAAACACTAGCATGCAGAGTGCTGCAAGGACTGGTGAGTTTCAGAACTGTGTTTTGAACTGGCAGAAGGATGTTGCAGTGTTGAAGGTGTTGAATATGTGTGAGTGTATGAAAGGGCAGCCTAAGGGCCAATGCTTGCAAGCTTGGCTCATTGGGGTTTTTAGGGTTTCCTGGTCTGCGGGGGGGTCTCTTGCATTCGGGGTTCCTTGGGTCTCTTCTGGTTTTCTTAGGAGTTTTAAGAGTCTTTACCCACTATCTGATGGGTGTTGTGGTCGCTCTTATTATGTTCCAGGTGTTTTATGTTCCAGTTCTTGCCAATGATATCCCCTAATGAGTTGCATATCAATAACGATGGGTTCTGGGGATGGGATGGGATGGGTTCAGTTGTGTTCACCCGGTGGTGTGGGTTCTGGGGGGTGTAAGGGTGAGTGAAGTGTAGGTGGGTGTCTGTCTGATTCTCTGGAGGCCACTTCTTGAAACACATCACTTCTATCCTCTACTAGTTGTTCTAGTATGGTTTCTTTGAAAATTTCTGAGGAATTGGCTTTTTTCCTTGAGGCGGATCGTCAGAGTGATGATGCATCCTGGAAGATCTTAAGGCTGCTTCATCTTCATTCCATTCTTCTGGGAAATTTCTTCTCAGAAGTCAGGAAGTTAAAGAATTGTTCTGAAGTCATTGTCAGTGGGTCATTGGAGTATAACTGGGGTCAATGGTTAACTGTGGGTCAAGGAGAGTATGGTCCCAGGAGATGGGTATGGGATGAGAGACTAAGGAGTCGGTGTTGGTTGTTATGAAGGTGAGTTGTCAGGAAATGGTCAGCAAAAATGCTCTGCAAAAAAAAATAAAAAAAATACGTAAAAAAACAAAGGTAATAAAACAACGGTAAGGAATCCTTTTGTGAAAGCCTTGGGGAACCTTTGTATAGTGCTTTTCCCTTGGTTTTCAAAGAGGGGGTATTTGGATCCCTTCATTGGCCACCCCTTGGTGTAGGTTGGGTAGATGGTTTGGAGGGAGAAGCTTTTTTGTTTTCAGAACAAGTTGGTTAAAGCTATAAGCATTTCAGTTTCAAAAACGCAAAACATAGTATTTAGCATGCTTGTTAAGAATGTTGTAAAAAACCCTGTACCCATCCCCATGTAGGATAATAAACAACATATTTCTCACTACATAAATGTTTAAAAAGAAAATAAAAAAAAATCAAAAATGCAAAAAAATTAAAAGTCTAGGAAGTCCAAGTGAAGGTTGCCCATGGTGGAAAATGTGTCTAAATGGGGTCGGGTGTTGTGGTTGTCTTGGCTGGTTCTATAGTCTGGTGAGTAAGAGTAGAGGGGGGGGAGCCTGGGGTCCTTTGGGTTGGGGGTTGGGGTATGCTTGAGTTCGGCAGGGGTTCTGATAAGGCAGAAAAGCAAAACATGCAAGGTGATATGCTGCTTGCATTCCAGGGTTTTGAGCAGCTTACCAGCTGCAATGGCTTCACCTGTTTTAAATTTCTAGTGTTAGAACAGGTCCAGCAGTTTTTTGGAGGCAAAAAAACACTGGAGCTGAAGAAATTAGAAATGGCAACTGGCCTTGAAAGATGATAAAATCAGAACTCAGCAGGGGCTCAATGAGAATCTCAACATTAAAATTGCCCTTAAAAAGTTTTGTTAACAGATAAAACCTTTTGTTAGTGGCAGGATGTTAATAGTTTTAATTTGTCTCTTTATATAAAATTAGATTTATTTAGCATAGTGTCTCATTTTTTTAATTTTTACTTTATTTAGTGAGAATATTTACCAATCACTAGTTAGTATTTTTATTTTAGTTGCGACTTGCATGAGTTCTGCATTTTATTCTGATTTATTTATATTTTACTGTCACCAAAGTTTTAGTTTTCTAATATCTATATATTGGTTCATATATATATATATATATATATATATATATATATATATATATATATATAAACACACATATGACACTGTCTACAAAAATGAATGCTCTATTCATTCCATTCTATGTCAAGGATTTAAGAAACTTTGCTTTGGCATCCTGGAAAAACTTAAGTTAGAACTGGTGGGGGCTGGAAAAAAAGTGAGAGAAATGAAGTGGCAACTTAGATTTGGTGTAATATCCACCCCACCCCCCACAGTTTAAATGACAGTGTGTCCATTGCTCTTGTGTTAAGTATGATAGCTACTAAATTATAGGTTATTCAACTATTATTTTCAATTATAATGTTGTCGGGTACATATGTATACACAAATTATGTGGGTGCCTTGTTTGTAACAAGATTGAAATTTACTATGCACCAACTGCTAAATATATTTGGGTTCTTTAAGAGAAAAAATATGAAAATAACAGGTTCAGTTGATGTACTAACTATAGAGAATGAAAATTGTTTTAGATACAATATAATGCCTTGGTGTTGGTTTGTAATTATTCTGATTGTCTCCTTTGGGCGACGAAAGTGCTCAATGTTTTATTATATAATATTAAAATGTTTTTAAACCATTTTTGGACCCTCCTTTGCATCTATTCTTACTATTTTCAAGCTGAAGGAAGTACTTGTAGAAGTGGGTAAGCAAGTGTAAAAGGCCCTGTTTTCTGCCTATTTAAGTTGGTTTGGTGCCCCTTGTAATGGAGCATGAAAGTGAGATGATGGGTTGCATAACAAGATGCATAGCGAAGCATTAATGCATAAAGCAATGAGAATCAAAGTATTAAAACATATAGTGTATCACTGAAATCAACAGCCTATTATCCAGCCTACTGTAATTAATTCAGTGTTGAATATATATCTTGCATGTAGTCAATTAAAGTCTATTTTATATGAGTCTTGCACATTTTCTTGTAAGCTGCTGCAGAATCATGCTTTTGCCTTTTATTTCACAAGACTGTTTACTGGAATAGTATGATAAAAAAAAGAGGAAATTTCTTGTAACTCATAGTGGCAACTTGAGACAAACTCTACTCTAGTAGACTGGGGAAGGTGGTGTATGAAAAGAGGTACTGGAGATACAAAAATAGTGTTCTGCACATTGCAAACTCTACTTTACTTATGAAACGAAATGTTATTTTTTAAAATATCATTTCAACTGTCGATATGTGTTAGAAAAGTAATGTTTACCCCATTGTATAAAAGCATCAGGACTCTTTCGGCCTTCAGACCTATTTGTTGTTTATTAGGACTCAAGTTTGATGATTAGTGCCTGATATCATTAATTGACTGTAACTGTCTAAATGATTTAAAGACTTAACTAGTGCCCGCAATGTAAGGTTTCCAGTTCAGTGAAAAAAAAAATGATTAAAGTAATGATTCTTGTAAATAACTTTTTTTATTAAATACTTTAAGCTGCAGCCTGGTGTGTTGTCTCATTCTTTCAACTGTATAGATAAGAAGTTATTACTGACAGGTTATGTCTTGTGTGGTTATTAAATATATATCGCTATCTCTCTCTCTCTCTCAATCTATCTCTTTATATGTATATAATTACAACTTGTTGAACCTGGAAAGCTTGCCAGCACAACAGATTGAACATGCCAGTATTTTTTCTGTGCAAGATCACAATACAGTGGGGCTCAGAGAATTAGCTCTTTTCCCACTGTAATGCAGTCCCACAGTTGGTATATATTATTAGCAGAGAGTGTGGGAGGCATACCCCCACACGGAGGGTAAAGGGAGGTTTGCCACCACCCCAAATGTGTTTTTCTGAACAGTTGGGGATCGATATCCATATAAAGGTTACCAGCTTTAATGCAATCTCTGAGTTGGTATAATAAGCAGAGGGTGTGGGGACCACAGCCCCTCATGTGGGAGTGCAGGGGCTTGCCTCCCTGCAAAACACAAGATTTTTTTTTGGATTGGCTGCTGATCAACAAGTTGTACTAAATCAGTTGGTGTTTGATGACTGCTATTGTCAATGAGTTGTCGGGTATCCCTACATATCTACGCTCACACACATATATATATAGAATTTTGAAATGCCCACAAAGATGAACAACAGGCATGGGACTACAAAGTGTTGGAACTGTTCACTGTGGGAGCCCTTCACTGGTCCAATTAAGTAATCCTACAAGTTAGCACTATTAAACCATAAGCACTACTTACTCTTATACTCTCTACGATTACCCTGTCCTCTACTGGTCCATCTTAAATTCAGTTTCCCTGTTACTCTAGCATGTCCAAAGGTCAGTCAATGGTTTCCTCTCCAGTCCAGCTGGTGAATCTGGGAATTTTGAGGCAATGTTACAACTGTCTCATGTACACGGACAACCCTCTCCTCCTCCAAACAGGTTCAAATATATGTGAGAGATGCAACTATTTAGCCAAACTGGAGGCTGAGCACTCTCATCTCAAAACTGGTGTAACCAGTCAGGAGGAGAAGGTAACCTCTTACAACACAATTCCAGTATCACATAGTCCCACCACATCAGCGAACCAAGCACATAAATACACAAAAACATACTAGGAGGCTCTAAATAAAATCTACCTAAGCAACAGAGACCTCCAAAGCAGACATCCAAGCAAACGCTACCTCAAAACAAAACACACACAACACATAACCCACAAAGTCAGTGTGCCAAGCAGCCACAGCCCTTAAGGCTGAATAAAACACCTGATACTCTTGTTATAGGTGACTCTATTGTCAGACACACTGATGTCCCGCTCACCAGGCTGAATAAAGAGAAGGTCACGGTGAGCTGCCTGTCGGGTGCTAGGATCCGACACATAACGCAAGCACTCAGGTCACTCCAAAGCAAATACAAATATGACTCAGTCATTGTACATGCTGGTGTGAATGACCTGAGATGTACCTCCCTGGACTACATGAAAAGAGATATAGAGGAGCTCTCTGATCATGTAGCCCAGGCTGGTATGACCCTGACCTTGAGCAGCATCTTACCCTCACCTAGAATGATGCCACAGTACAAAGACAAAATGATCAATTTTAACAATTGGCTAAAATTTTGGTGTCATTCAAAGGGGATCCAGTGTCTGTCAGCCTGGGATGACATGCTCAACAAGCCACGTTGCTTCGCTAGGCACGGCTTGCACCTGTCACCACTGGGCTTTCAGATATTGGCAAAGGCTCTTGCCACCCCATAGTGCCTTTTTTATGCAAGGCTCAAAGTCAAACCCAACCCCATAGACAGCACAAGGAACAAGAAACTAAGGGTAATGCTGCTAAACGCCAGAAGTCTAAACCTCAAGATGCACACACTCGAAGCTCTCCTCAGTATGGAGAACATCGATATCTGTGCAGTGACAGAAACCTGGTTCAAGGCTCCAGAGAGCACCCCAGCACTACCAGGCTATACCTCATATCATGCTTTTCGGCCCCAAAACCCGGACCAAACTACAAAAGGAGGGGGAGTTTCCATATTTATCAAGGATATCCACACCTCCAGGTTAGTGGCATTGCACGAAGTATCGGAGACCATCCATGTACAACTAACAGTGGGCAAGACTACTTTTCAGTTTATAGCATCCTACAGACCACCCTCTCAAAGTCAGGAATCCCATTCAGCTTTCCTGAAAACATTGGAGAACATGAAAATCTCTCCAAACACCATTATATTGGGTGACTTCAACTACCCAAACATTGACTGGGAGCACTACTCAAGCCCCAGCACCTTAGCCCAAAGATTCCTGGAAATTATAAACTCAAATGCTATGGAACAACTAGTCACCACTCCCACAAGAGGAGACAACATACTAGACCTGATCATTACCAACATGGGGACTCTATGCTCCACACCAGAAGTATATCCCTCATTGGTAAGATCAGACCATAAATTAATTTCACTGGATGTCCACATCCCGACCCCACCCCCAGCCCAGAAAACCACAGTGAAAAACTTCTCAAAAGCAAACTTCTCACTTCTCAAAACCGAAGTGGAATCCTTCAAGGCCCCAGGGCCAGTGGAAACTACAGCCCAAACTGCAGAATCTTATATAAATGCATTCTACGGACATCTCCAGGAATGTATGGATCATGCTATCCCAAACAAAACCAAGACCCAATCATCCAAAGGCAGGCGTCCAGTCTGGTGGACCCCTGCCATAAATAAACTGTACAACAGAAGGAGGAAGCTACTACATGATAGAGAAAAATCCCTAATAGGGAAGGCATCTCTGATCAGTACTAGCAAAAAATTACGATCCCTCATAAAATCCTCCAAGGCCAGCTTCGAGAGAAAAATTGCACAGGACACCAAAGACAATCATAAGGCTTTTTTCAGTTATGTTAGAAACCTGGGATGTAACTCCCAGACTTGTTCTGAGTTGATTCTAAATGACAAATAATACACTGAACCTACAGACATCACAATATCCTGGCAGACAGGTTCAGTGCAAACTTCTCCACCCCCTCCCCCCCAAAAGAGCAAGTATCTATCCCGGCAGAGGGCTGCCTCCCAAACATCTCAGATGCTCAGGTGAAGGCTGCCCTCTCCAAAGCAAAAAACACTGCTTCCATGGGACCAGATAACGTCCCAGGTTGCGTCCTACATAAACTACAAGAGGAACTAATACCTCAAATAAAACAGCTATACAATCTCAGCCTCACTACAGGATATGTGCCCACAGAATGGCGTACAGCAACAGTGGTCCCACTCCACAAAGGTGGAGCCTCTACGGACCCTGGAAACTATCGCCCCATAAGCCTGACTAGCTTAGTCTGCAAGGCTATGGAGAGGATCATCATGGAGCTAATAAACAAAGACATTGGGGACCTATAGACACTAGATCCTACCCAGTTCGGCTTTGTCAAGGGCAGATCCTGCCTTTTGAACCTGGTTGATTTCTTTGAAACAGTCACCAAAGCCATAGATGAAGGGAAGGTAGTCCACACAGCCTATCTGGACCTTGCAAAGGCATTTGACACAATACCCCACTCGGGCATCATAGATAAGCTATCCAGCTTAAATATAAACCCCTGTGTCACAAGATGGGTCACAAACTGGCTCAAAGACAGAACCCACAGAGTGAGAGTTGCTGGAGCCATGTCAGACTCAAAACCGGTCACAAGTGGCATCCCACAGGGTTCTGTCCTGGGGCCACTCTTGTTTGGTATATACTTTTCCGAGGTACAGGCAAACGTGGGAGGACTATGGCCCACCAAGTTCGCAGACAACTGCAAACTGGGCACCATAATCAACTCTCCAGCTGACACAAACATCCTTCATAAAGGTCTCACAGAGACAGATAACTGGTGCCAGTGCCATGGTTTAAAGCTAAATGCCAAAAAATGTATAGTCATACCCTTTCGCAAAAACAATGTGACCACAAATTACCACATAGGCAGAAACCCATTAAGTACAGAGAAAGTTATTAGGGACCTGGGGACCCAAGTTGATAGCAATCTCTCCTTTGAAAACCACATTGCCAAAGTGGTTAGAAAGACCTTCTACATAGCCCACCTTATCACGAAGGGTTTGACATCTAGATCAAGAGAGGTAATCGTGCCCCTTTATTCATCCCTCATCAGGCCCATCATAGAATACAATGCCCCTTTTGGGATGTACCTTACCCGACACCTGCAGCAATTAGAAAGACCCCAAAAGTATCTCACCAAGAGGATCAAGGGTCTCAAACAGATGCCATATGCTGCTCGGTTAAAAACTCCAGCTCTACTCAGTTGCATACCGCCTACTTTGAGGCGATCTATGCCTGACATACAAAGCTATGTCAAATCCAGAATTAATGGACATGCTCCACCTCAGTAAATATAAATCCCTTAGAGCCACATGCTCGAGGGACTTGAACCTCAGCACAGAAATAAATAGAACTTGCTGGAGGGACAGGTTCATAACCCAGAGGCTCCCTTCACTCTGGAATAGAATTCCAGTTCATGTGAGGCAGAGCACCTCACTGAATCTTTTCAAGAAGAATCTCAATAAGTGGATGGGGGATCGTAGGTTTGTCCCAGGGATTACTCCCGTGTCACTATTAGACAGAGGCACAGTAAACTAATCCTTAAAAAGGGCACAGTATACTCAAATCAAGGGGTGGCGTAAGCCATACAGAATCGGTCTAGGCTTATAATTGCCCCAGGCAGATAGCCTAGTATGAACCTATGAACAGTGTAAATATATATGTACAGAGGAAAAGATAAAAATTAATAATTACTTAAAAAAATGTAGTGAAACCTGAGAAAGGGAATTGTCAAACTCCTGGAGTCATTTATTTGGTTATGTGTAAATCCTGTCCCAGTTTTTATGTAGGTAAGATAAGAGACTTAGGGACACAGGTGGACAGTGGTCTCACCTTCGATAACCACATCGCCACAACAGTCAGGAAATCCTTCTATGTGGCACACCTCATCACGAAGGGCTTTTCATCCAGAAAAAAGGAGGTCATTGTCCCACTGTACTCATCCCTCATTAGACCCATTATAGAATACAATGCCCCATTTGGTATGTACACCTCAAGACATCTGCAACAACTGGAAAGGCCTCAGAAATACCTCACTAAAAGAATCACAGATCTAAAGCAGATGCCCTAAGCTGACCGCCTTAAAAAACTTCAGCTGTACTCTGTCACATATCGTCTACTCAGAGGCGATCTCTGCTTAACATACAAGGCCATGTCAAACCCAGAGCTGTTGGACATGCTACACTTAAAGAAATCCCAATCCCTCAGAGCTACACGCTCCAGGGATCTAAACCTTGTCATCACAATAAACAAAACATGCTGGAGGGATAGGTTCCTGACCCAGAGACTCCCCAGACTCTGGAATAGATTGCCCATACATGTCAAGCAGAGTGCCTCTTTGGACCTCTTCAAGAGGAACCTTGACGATTGGATGGGAGAAAGGAAATTCACCCCAGGGATCACGTCAGTCACCCTGCTAGACAGGGGTCCAGGAAAGTAAATAATGTGGGAAGAAATAGCCAGGGAATTGTTATGGCTAGGCTTGCATAGGCCCTAGGGCTGATAGCCTAGTACCAACCTATGAACCTATGAACCTATGAGAAAACAGAGGGACAGGATATATGAACACACATACCAGATAAGCACTAAAAATACTAACAATGCCCTATACAGACATATTAGTAATTCCCAAGATTGTAAAGAGTTCAATTTTATTATTTTAGAGAAAGTATTAAGAAATCTGAGGGGTGGGGACTATAGAACATATATAGAAGAAAGGGAAACAAAATGGCAAATTAAATTACAAGCAAGTCTAACCCCAGGCTTAAATGAAATTATTTCTATAAAGTCTATATTAAATAAAAAAGTGGACTTTATGAAATTAAATGACATGGTTTTACATAATTAAATGAAAATGAGAATTGCATTTTTTACATTTAACATTTTTTTAACAAAAAGATTTTAAAGATGGTTTTAATATGTACTTGCACTTTGAATACATCCTATCAATTTTTTTAATGAGTGACATCACTAATTGAATAAAGTATTTAATGGGGAAATGGGGAATGAATGTAGATTCTGATGAAATCCTTTAATGGAGGAAGAAAGCATTCAATCGTTTGTAATTGTGAATAAACAAAACCACCATGGCAAAAACCTCCTTCCATGAACCAAACCAAAGAAAAAAGGAAAGTCAAAAGGAGAAGTAGTCAAGCTGCTCCAATGCTTTATTCTCGACAATAGTACAACAAATGAACGCTATTAGTAACCATGCGTTTTCGTCTTGTAAAAGACTTCATCAGATTAACATCTTTACCTAGTTCAGCAATATTATATACATTGAATCCTTAATGCCCTAACCAATCATTGAATTCATTCAATTAAAATGTGCAAATGAGCTTATACAATCAATTAAAATAACCTTCTCTTTTAATAAATATAGTTTGATTCTTTTTTTAAAAAAATATATATAAAATTGCTAATAACATGTATCATAAAATATTCTATACTTTTCTTTGCTAAAAATATGCTTGTGTTGTTCATGAATTTATATACTCATTTGAGATAAAATATAATGAATCTAATGAAAATCATTTTCTTTAGTGTATATAAGGAAATACTGCCATCTACTGTCTTTTTTGTAAATGACAAGTGAATTCAAATCTTGGCTGCTTTTAACTTTAACAATGGTAAAATAGAGATATATTCATTTAGTCCTGGGGGTTTATTGGCTTCCAGTGCCAACTGCCACCATAGCTCTCTGTAGCCAATACTTTCCTCCCATGGACCCCCTCTGATGTCCTTTTTCACCTGGTCCAATACAAAAAATCTGTACCTATACTCTTCACATACCTGCGAATGTCTGTAAAGTGCATTTGTATCTTTACATCTTTTGATGTCGTACATATGTTCGTATATCCTCTTTTTCAAGGATCTTTCGGTTTTACCGACATAATATGATGTGCAATTTATGCATATAGCCAGGTATACTAATCCTCTGGACTCACAGTTAAAATAGCCCTTACTTTTCACCCAAAGTTGTTTACTTCCCAAGAAAACCTTTTCTTCATTAACTACAAATTCACATTGTCTGCAGTTCCCACATTTATATGTTCCTACCTTAAATGTGTTAGCTCTGTCTCCTATTCTACCTTTCTTGTTATTACTAGCCTCTAGTATGTGTTTTATACAACTAGAATTTTTGAACACCACTCTGGGTGTCGTATCAGGGAGTCCTTTTAAATCCGTTAATGTTTTAAATTTTTCCCATTCCCTTTGAAATATATCTTTCACCTTCATATTTAGAGCATTGTATTCTAATACAAGTGCTTGTTGGTAATTAAATTGGCTAGTGTTTAAATGACCTGTAGTGTTTTGTAAAACATCCTTTTCCCCTTTTATTGGTTTAAATCTTCCGTCCCTTGCTGCCATAACCTATGTCCTTAATTCTGTAATGAATTCTTTCGGGTAACCCTTTTCCAGGAACATCCTTTCCAACCTATTACATTCTTTTATAAATCCTCTTCTAAACTTGACATCCTTGATCCTCTAACAAATTGTCCCTTGACCAAATTTTTCTTACAATAACTCGGATGACCACTTTCATAGTGTAAGAAAGAATTGACATAGGTATCCTTCCTGAATACTCTAGTCTCGAAGGTATCACCCTTTTTCATAATTTCTACATCCACGTATGCTATACTGTCATGGGAAATAATATGGGTAAATTTAAGGAAACTGGTAGTTTCCCCTATATAGGTAATAAATTCTTCCAGTTTGTCATAACTTCCTTTCCAAAAAATTATGATATCATCTAGGAACCTCTTGTACATCTTACAATAATTTATATACTCTGATTGAAATATGTATCTTTCTTCCCAGTTTGCAAGTACCAGATTGGCAAAAGTAGGTGCACAGGCCGCCCCGATTGCAACACCCTGGATTTGTTGAAAAAACTCCCCATTATGGGTCAGGAAATTATTCCTTAGAACTAAATCCATTAAGCCTGTGCACACTATTTTGTCTTCATGTGTCAGAGTACTATCATTAAATATTTCCTCCTCAAACATCCTGGTACCTTCATCATATGGTATGGACCCGAACAAGTCCACACCATTAATGGTCACTAATATTAACTCATTGTCAAATAATTCTGGGACTATACTTCTCAATAGGTCCCAAGAATCTCTGAGTATTGCTTTTTTGTTCAACCATATATGTTTGGTTTTTACGTCCATGAACCTGGCTAGTGGTGTAGTTTTTGAGCCTTCTGCTGATACAATGGGCCTGAAGGGTGGGTTTACACAGTTTTTGTGTACTTTCGGTATGCCAAAAATAACTGGAATCCTAGGTTTGTCTATTTTCAAGAATGAGAACATTTTACCATCAATGATAGTTTCAGTTAACATATCTTCTAGCATCATATCTATTTTCTTGTAAGTGTAAGTGTGAATAAACACTTTGAAGAAGTGATTTCCAGCCGTGGCAGTGTTTGTTTTCAGGATTACTAATATATATATATATATATATATATATATATATATATATATATATATATGTATACATATGTATGCATGTGTATATAGGAATACATTCATTTGAGCAACCTAACTTGCCTCGAACGAGTATAACATCAAATGTAGACTTTCTCAGTGGCAAATGGTTGGAATGTCATACAAAACACTGAATGCGACATTTCCGACCGGTCTACCACCTAAACAAGTGCTACCATGGGTCAAAAACGGGGGGATATTTTGCGTTTCACATAGAGTTCGCAATAATGAGAATTTGCCACACTGCTTTTCACATTTTCCGATCAGCCATCCACTGGCCAATCAAATTAATGTATACTGTATATATCCTGACCTTTCCACAAAAATATTAGGAATAACTATTGATAATAATCTCATCTTTGACTCTCACATCAACAACACAATAAAACTAGTTAATAAAAAAATGGGATCCCTTTACAGAATCAAACCTTTCCTTACACCTGCAGCAAGGTCCACCATAGCTAGATCTCACCTAATCTCTACTCTTCTCTATGTTTCCCCCATTTACACTAATCTCTCAAAAAACAACCTCAAAAAACTAGCAACATCCTATTATAACATTGCTCGATTCGAAGTAGGATCTCCTTTTCGTACTCATCACTGCTTGAACCTAAGAGAACTAGGCTGGCTTGAACTTCCTAACCAGCTTGTACTTCAACAGCTCTTAATAGCTTACAAGATACTATACCATCCAGCCAATACACCAATACTCTCTAGCCTTATTTCACCATACAATAACCTGAGGCAACTACGTTCTACAAACAAACTACAGATTAATATTACCAAACCCAATAACTATGCAGGTGACTGTCTATTCTCCAACTCTGTTGGAAAAATATGGAACAAACTACCCTCTGATATCTCATCTTTGACTTCTTTCCCATTTTTCAAAAGACAACTGAAAATGTATCTCAATAAACACTGGCTTTGCTCCTGCACTAACCCAGACTAACCTTACTTTTTTCCTTTACCTTTCCCTTTCCTGTACAGAAAACTTTGTAAATATATGTTTTCATATGATTATAGTAAAAAAAAAAAAAAAAAAAAACCTTTCTTGTTTCTATTCATATTATCCGCAAAACCTTATGTTTGTCATCTAATCTTGTATTGCCATTTTCTGATTAAACTTGTCACAACTTGTGGAGCTTTTCTCCCCGGGCCTCTACTGGAAATGGACATATATCCAGCAAGACTAGCCCGGTCAACAAATGTAAAATAAATAAAATAAATAAATAAATATATATATATATATATATATATATATATATATATATATATATATATATATATATATATATATATATATATATATATATATAAATAAATATATAAATATATATATATATATATATATATATATATATATATATATTTAAAAATTTATATTTGTATATATATATATATATATATATATATATATATATATATATATATATATATATATATATAAATATATGTATATATATAAATATATGTATGTATATGTATATGGGTCTATGTTAAATAATTGAACCACACCATCAAAACTCTTTTCATAGAGATGAAAAGAGTTAATGTTCAATAAAGCGAATGTTCAAATCAGTGAAATATACCACAGGGAAAGGAAGAACTTGGCCAACTTACAAATGCCACACACATAGCAGTATGTCAGTTCCACCCAGGTTGGAGGCTGCACCCCAGACTCCCCCTCCCCAACTATATATACTAACTCTGAGATCACACTACAATGAGGAAAAGGGCAGTTTCCTAGCACTAGCCAACTGCTTCCTTTCCCCTGTGGAACTTTTTGCTGATGCGAACATTCACTTTATTGAACGTTTACTCTTTTTGCCTCTATGAAGATAGTTTTGGTGAAGTGTGAGTTGATTAATGTATATAGATATAGAAAACACTAAGTCTTTCCAAAGTGTCTGGAGAGAGATAATGACAGGCTGAATTATGTCACTGAATTTTATTTTCTTTGTTACATAATCAAAAACATTTGTCATAGCTGCAAATCCCTGGTGATCTCTTAAAGTGAAAATATGTGCACATGTATTGATTCTGCAAGGTCACAAAGGAGGAATGGTTACTCCATAGACATTTTCATCTTTATTTGTTCCTAATATAACCCAGCTCACCAAAATCCTCCTACATACAGGCAAAGCTTCATAATGTGCAGAGCTGCCCACATAGCTCCTTAAAAGTAGCAGCCCCTAGTGGCACTAGATTGTACAATTTAACACAGCCACTTCAAGTAGCTCAATACTATTGTGAAGCAACTTAACCCACTGTGACCACGCATAGCTCCATATTACTGTTAAGTAAAAGTCCATAGCTATGCTCTCCCAGTTGCATCAATACATTTTCCTTAAACCTATAAGTATATATAACTGCACCATCCACCCCTTACCCAGGGGTGGCTGGTGACTTCAAATCTAAGGGAGGCTGCAGGAGACAGCTGAATGGGTGGGGCCAATGGAAAGGGGTGCAGCCAACTAGAAAGGGGAGAAGCTATACTCAAAACCACAAAAACTGGAACTTTAATTAAATACCCTGCCCTGGGTAACAAACTATCATTATGAGAGTCCAGTCAAGACAAAATGAAGTGTAGAAGAAAAGAAAATATTTCAATGCATTGGCTGCATGACAGCTTACTTAATATCTAGATGGAAACAAAAAGGTTGCAAAGCATAAATAAATATATTTTTTAAATACATTACTGGAATGCCAGTCAAAATCAAGTACAAGAAAAAGAAGCAGCACTCAACTCAAACCACTTCTCCTTGTACTGCAGTTCTAATTATAATTTATATTCAGCTTTAAAGTACCAAGTAACATGCTGAAAGTAGCAATCTCTGTGATACCCCCACTTGTAAAAATGTTTCTTACCCAAAAAATACCTGCTGGCTGATAACTATTTGCTTGTTTCATGAGGAAAATATGATCAAAGTAAAAAATGAACAGCAAACAAGAAACAAGCTCAAGATAAATTGCTTACAGGATTACTGCACAGGTTATGGACAACACATGATAGATTGGCATTCTGTTTACTTTACGGGTAAAGCCTGCAAAGATGACTGCACATCTCCAACAAAGGTAATGAGCTTCTTAAAATACTGTAATCCTGTCCTTTATTACAAATACTGTCATATGCATTTCAATACCCAAGGCTTATACGTTATCTAGTTATGTAAGTATTCTCTGCATGGCAACAACAAAAAGGCTTTTCAGTGTTGGTAATTCTTTAACAGTATGCATATTAAAGCTAACTTGCATCTTACAATCTCAGACAAGCTTACCTGTTGGTCATGAAAGCATTGCTACTTAAACACAGGGCACTTTCTGAATAAGAAGCATAAATCAACAGTATAAAATTATGACAGAAAACCAGAACATTCTGCAAAATCAAGCAAGGACAGATGAAAAGCCACTCTAGTACTTGTGTCTACCTTGGATTGGGGTATACTCTGCACACTTACACTGCATAACTGCTCCTTGCCTTGCTTGGACACATCCAGTCACTACATGGGGGAATGGGGTGCAACAAGTATGTCACAATTTGAAATGTCTCTGGCTGACTGTGATGACCCTGACACATTTGTCATACCTCTCAACCTCAGAGCAAGAAATCTGGACAAAGCCATAGATAGAAGTGGGACAAAGGCCCCAAAACAAGGACAACATTTAAATATTGCTCTTATAAACTTTCTAATAGAATAGGAAACCTTGCATTAGTAAGAATTTTCTGAAGGGTATGAAATCTGAAACTCAAATGTCTGTCATTATTGTCTAACTTCAGTCTTTAATGATTTGCCTCTAATTTGCCAGAAAACCACAAATTTTATGAAAAATGGACCAAAAATGTGATGCAAAAATATAAAGTAGCAACTCAATACAGCTGGGAACCTGTCAAAGAAAGGACACTTTTTTAAATATTAGTACTGTTAACTTAAGCAGCTGACAAAATAAATGAATCTACATGCATTTCTGAAGTAAAAGTAATCTATAACTCTGATTATTACAGTTATTTATAAATTTTAAACCCTCCATGTTTTCTTCCAAAAATGCCATTTTGTGGAGAGATTATTAGAGGGAGAGCAACATTTTGAGCCAAAATTGGGGAGTATTGAGAGGTTTGGATATGCCTAATTCTATAAAACAATTTATTTGCACGTACCTCTCAACCTGTTAATGCAGGAAATCTGGACAAGGCCCAATATATTGGGGCAACATACAAATAGTACTAAATATTGCTCTTGTATAAACTTAGTTGATAGAATAACAGGTCTTGCTTTAGCATGCATTTTTCTGAAGGTTATGAAGTCTGAAACTCTATGTCTGTCATAATGTAGTGACTGAATTCCTAAATGATTTGCCAGAAAACCACAAATTTTGTGAGGAAGAAACCAAAAATATGAAGCAAAAATCTATTCATTCTGTGAAAATCTGTACAGTTGAGAGGTATAGTTCAGCTGGGGCTGTCTTTGAGTTTGCTGCCCTTCTCCCTCACAAAATCATGGTCAAATGGAGCCTCCCCCCTGCAGCCATTCCAATGTCCCATTACTTGGCCATTTCACCCCATTTACCATAAATATGTAATGTGCATACTGCTTTACTTCTACGATGATTTGGATTTAATTTGAAAGTTTTATTTTGCATTTTACAGCACAAACACTAAGTCGTCTGCTAAACAATGCAATGCAGTCTCACAACGAAAATAGACTTAGCATTAAAACTTCTCTGCCCTTGAAACTCACATTCATTGAAACAGTATTGAAATTCACATTCAAAGAAAATACATTTGGCTAGTATAAAGATTAACTTTGGGCTGTTTTCAAATGGCAGACTTCCTGCATACAAGACATACATGTGTTGTGTGATACATCTTCTTGATTGTATTAAATTATATTCCTTGTATAATACAGTACAGTTATTAGAGGGTATTTTAAATTTGTTTTATATTGTTTCCAGTAAACAATGAAACAAAATGCATGCACCAATAATGACAAAACTGCCCAGTTGAAAACATTTCCATCATAAAAGTCTACTCAAACTTTTACAATCCACCAGTATCAGTAAATATGCACAATCTCTGCAGAAGTAAAAGTCATCTATAAAATTCTACATTAAAGAGATCTGTAACTAATGAAGAGGTTGCTGTTAGCAAACAACTTTATATTTCATTGTTTCATCTACAAATAAAGTTCCCGTATCTTTGCCAAAGAGGACATTCTCAGTATGGCAGCATCCACACCCTGGAGTAGAACCCACAGCCTTCTGCATCAAAAGCAAGTACACTACCTGTTGTGTTATTAACAATGCAAGCAGACTTAGCATAAGCAGCACTAAACTTCTCTTCCCCTGCAGCTCTAAGTTCCTTGTAAAATCTAATCGACACTCAAGTGTATCTCTCAACTTCACAGCACAAGAAATCTGGAAAAAGCCAAAACTTATTGTGGGAGGGACAAAAGCCCAAAAACCAGGGACACATTTAAACATTGCTTGTATAATCTTGGAAAGTTGCTAATATAAAATGCTGTGTTATCACCATACATTTCACTATCAAGCCTTGAACCCAAAACCCTGTGCAAAACAGTCAGAGCAACATACCACTATGCCAAATCAGCTGTTTTATGAAAGAGAGGAAGACTGAAACTTAAATGGCTACCATTTTGTGAATTAAGTTCTCACCATAACTGACAACCTCTTAGCAAAAAACACCTGGACAACACCAGTAATGGGGAACTACAGCCCTGAAACATATTCATTGAATTCAGTTCTCAACATAGCTCTCAACCGTAGCACAAAAACACCTGGATGAAGCCAATAATGAGGGAATACAGTCCCAAAAATAGGGAGAAATTTCAAATATTGATCTTACAAACTTAGATAATTGCTAGAATAAAATATTTTGTGTTGCTATGTATTTTCTGAAGAACATGAAGTCTGAAATTCAAATGCCTGTCAATTTTATTTATTTAACATTTGTTAACTAGGACAGTCTGACTTGGAACAAAAGCCAATTTTCAGCAGAGGGCCAGGGAGAAATACTGCAGACATGTCTTTGTAACATGGGAGGACACCAGGGAAAACCGACACACAAACACAGGGAGGACATGCAGACTCCACACAGAAGGCACCCCAGCCAAGAATCAAACCAGAGAACCTCTAGCTGTGAGGCAACAATGCTACCACTCCACCATCAACTATCAAAGGAATTAAAATTCAGAAACTACAGATTTTATGATGAACAGAACAAAATATGAGGCAAACATTTCACAGATGGTGGTGGGTAGGGAATTCAGGTTCTTGTTACCTGAACCCAAGGTACAGGGATCAAGCCTGAGGTATTCTCTAACCACTACCAGCAGGTATCCTGAGTTCTCTCTATAGCCACCACACACACACAACCTGCAGACGCGAGCGCAGGAGTAATACACTTCTAGTTTGTGAATGTTCCAAGACTGCTGACCTTGCAGTCTGATGCCTTCTTCCTGAGTCTGGACTGGTAAGGCAGCAGTCTGGATTTACTTTCTATGTGAGGACGTTATTGGATTGTACCACTGTGGTTCACAGCTGGATGGAGCTGCAGTCTGATATCATGAGCTGCCACTGCCTTTAACTCATAACTGCCTGCTTGGCTTTATTGACTAGAGTGCATCAGTAAACACTTAAAGTAAAAAAAAAAAAACAAAACAAAAACTCATGGACATTCAGAAACCATGTAGCTGAAACACTGGTATGTCCTTAAGGGATAATACACTCATACCCAGAGAACTTCCACTAAAGGAAGTTTAAGGTATCACATAGTGAACACAACAGATTGGCTATGTCTTTTTTATACTTTTTACATAATGGTTAGTCTTTGACATTTTTACCCTTTGGGTTGGATTTTAATTAAAATTCTGCAACTCTTTAACTCATTCAAGTTGTGCTTCATCAGTGGACAATATGCAAGGTCAGTCTTCTTATTCCCTGTCTGTTGCCAGGCTCATGACAATAGGTATCCTAAATGAAGGTAGTATGTACCTTATACTCAGGGATAATGAAAGAGGTATGCAGGGGAGCTCTCCCCCTTCCAAATAACTCTGTTTGTGAGAGGTGCAAATATTTACAAGATACAGAGGCCTCACTCTAACAAAAACACAGACTGTGAGTACTGCACATACCACATGCTATGCACCCAGTGTCAAGACATAATGTAATGTCATTTGCTGATGCTTTAAATAAATCCCAATTAAGCATCCTAGACCTTTAAGTTCATAGGTGTTGACATAGGCTAATGACCACAAGGTCCTTTTTAAGCCTAGCCAAACATCCCAAATCTCTGACAAGTTCTGTTAACCTTGATAAGTGTAAGCAGGGGCTTGGGAGACACAGGTGCCAAACCAGGGGTGAATTTCCTGTTCCCCATCCAACTGCTCAAGTTACAATTGAATTGGGTTAGGAAGGAACTCTGCTTCACATGGATGGGGAGCCTGTTTCAGAAATGGGGTAGTCTCTGGGATACATACCTGTCTCTCCAGCAGGTCCTGTTTATATCACAGCCAAGGTTTAAGTCTTTAGAATGGCTAATTCTGTTGCTGTTTGTTTTGTGGATATGCAGGAGGTCCATCAGAGTGAGGCCTAACAGTACCCCGTATGCCAGGTATAGCTGTCCCCTCAAACATATGTAGGAGACAGAATACAGGGATAGGGTAGTGATGTGGTTGCATAGGACATTTTAGTTATGTCCTGTATTCTTTTAGTGAGGAACCTCTGTGGATATTCCATTTGTTGGATATGCCTTGTTAGGTACATACCAAACGGGGAGATGTACTCAATTAAAAGACTGATGAGTGCTGAATACAGTGGAACAATGACTTCCTTGGACCTAGATGTCATACCTTTGTTTATAAGTTGTGTAACACAGAATGATTTCCTCACTACTGTAGACACATGATGGCCAAAGGCTAGATTCCTGTCTATATGTGTCCTAATTCCCTGACTACTGGGTCAACTCTAAGGACATGTTTTCAATATGATGGTTACCTCGGGTGGATAACATACTATTAAGCATTTCTTGGCATTTAGTTTTGGTCTATGGCTCTGACACCAGTTGCTTGCCTGTGGCAGCCCTTCTTGGAAAACATTTGTGTCAGTATAGGATTCAGTGACAGATCCTGATTTGCAATCATCTGCAAATTTAGTCAGCCAAAGACCACTGACATTGGTCTTGACATCAGAGAAGTAAATGCCAAAAAGGAGCATCCATGGACCAATCCCTGAGTGATTCCTCTTGTAACTGGCCTCTATGTAGAGGTGGACTCCCCAGTTCTAACTTCCTGCCTCCAGTCTGTCAGCTAGTTGCCTGTCCACTGGGTGACATATGGGTTTGTACCTAAACTCTTGAGTTTATTAACAATGCTCAAGTGGGGCATTGTGTCAAATGTATTGGCCAGGTCAAGGTAGGCATTGCGAACCATTTTGTCCTCATTCATTATTTTGGTGACCTTCTCAAAGAAGTACTCCAGGTTGAGTAGGCATGATCTGCCTTCACAAAACCAAACTGGGTTGGGTACAATGTCTGGAGGTTTACTATATCATTATTAATCATTTCCATGATAATTATTTCCATGGCTTTGTATATAAGACTTAATGATTGAGTTGCAGTAAAAATCAAAATAAAACATCACAGTACCTAATATCTCACCTCTAACAAAGAGTCACTGTGAGACAGAGAGTCTCAAATCAAGGAAACTAGACTACTCCACAAACAAAAATGTTTTAGTGATTAGTGACTGCATAGTGAGACATACATATTTACTCTCTCTAGGCTGGACAAAGACAAGGTGACAAAATTTCAGGCATCTAAAGTACCCTTATCACCTTTGCAAAATAAATATATAATTAAAACATGACAATCGTGTATGTCATTAATTGTACATGTGGGGTTGAATGAGATGGGGTGAAAAACCCTGAGTGAGATGCAGATTGCCATATCTGAGTTCCCTGTGCATGGTTCCAATACAAGCAAGACCCTGATACTGAGCACATTCCTTCTTTCTCAATGAATGAAGCCTAAGTACAAAGAAACAAATGTTGTCTTCAAGTATTTACTAAAAAGGTGGTGTAATTTTATGCAATATAAAATGGAGGGTTCATAAAGCTTTGTTTAGTGCAAGCTCATCAAAAAGACGTGTTGCAGTCTTAATTCATCAAAACTTAAAATGACCCATTGACCAGGTAGATTCAAATTACCTGAGTAACTGGCTCACTTTTAAGGTTAATACTTCAAAAGGTCCTCTTATTTTAGTTAACTTATATGGTTTCAATGCAGACAAGCAGGTATATTGCACTGTTTTAAAAAAAAAATCAGTTTGCAGTGCCAGCCTTACTTGGGGTTAATTTTTGGAGGTGATTTCCATATAGTTAGAGAACCATTCCTGAACAGAATCCTGAGTGGGGCTACATGGCAAACCACGTGTCAGACAATTAGAGAATCTCATCAATATATTTTTTTTCTTGTTGATATATGGCAGGTGTTAAATCCTACTGAATTTTAATATTCCTATTATGACCATGGGGTAGCTCAGCTGATAACAGCATGCTCCCGTTTATTTCTTCAGCTGAAATTTTACCTTCAGCCCTTTCTGATCACTCTATTTTATCTATGTTCAGCACTATACAGCTCTTGCATAAAGTGCCATACCAATGGATACTGGAACCTCTCTTACTAAAACACAAGGAATCCAGGGAAGGCTAACTTTTTTACCTTAACTGAGTATATGGAAAGGACAATTATAGAATGGAAAACAATCTAAACAGCATGTCCTAAGCAAAGTTTAAGAGGTTAAATTGATTAACTTCTCTATGATTTCCTTTTGTGGTACTTACCACATCTATCATTCTCACCATTGTTACTTAAAAATGCAAAAGCTCATTTTTGACTTCTAATGAGAAGGAAAAAGACCAAAAAATCATTTGGGACAAGATGTACATTCTAGTAGCCAAGAGTGATTTGGAGGTACTGAACCTTCAAAGGTATGGTAAAATGGTTAAAAGTTCCATTTTTGTGAGGATTTGCAGTTCTACTAAACCAATATGGTTTCGGGGGAATTATTTTTATACTTCTCATGAATTTCCTTATGCCTCATCGCTCCCTCCTCACAAAATGTGGGAACCAGGAGGACTTGATGGCTGGATAGAGCATGATACAACAGAGGCAAAAGATATCTGAGTGCAATTTATAACCATATTCACTTTTCCAAGGCACCATCCAATGATTAGGATAGAAGAGAATGCAGTACAATAGGATCATTGGTTATATGCTGGTATTCATCTTGTAAAGGATCTCTGGGACTCCTCCTAACAGGGGGGTACAGACATGGAATCCGGTTAAAGTGGAAGTCCTCAGCCTGTATGGTTGATGGTGGTGATGCTTTTAACTTAATGTATGTAGTCAGTCCATTAGGATCAGTATGGTTAGAAGTTCCCTGAGTTATAAAGATTTTTAGTCCAGTAAGGGGATTTAAGAATACAATGAAGGTTTAAATACAAGGCAGACACTTACGTACTTTATATGTGCACCATGAGAAACATCTGATAATTTGTTCAACTCTCTGTCAAACAAGTGGAACAACATGTTAGTCAATCCTCTTGTACAAGGTATTTGGCATCATTGTTTAAAAGCAGTGCATGATAAGAGATGGCCCATTGTTATACAAATGTTAGTGGATTAAGTTGCTACACAAATGGCACCTGATACCCATTGTTTTATAGAAATTTCAGTGGTTCAAAAGTGATTCATGTTGGCATTGTGGTGCTCAGAGAGCCACTTATCATCACATCATTTGGGACTGATCTCATAATGAAACACTATGGCATCAGGTAATAGAAGGGATAACGTGGGCACTATGGCACCAGCTAATATAATGGATAATGTAGGAACTATGATTTCATCTTCCAAGTTGGCATGACATCACATTCTGTGTTTTTGGTATTACCACATCTCGCATCAGAACTGGTCTCAGAATATTTGTGGACTTATATTATTTCCAGTCATTATTATTTTATTTTATATTTTCTCATTTGAAGAATTAAAAAAAAAAAAAACTTTTCATCTTTTCATAGACTGCATTACAAATTAATCTAAAGGTCACATTGTGCCACTGGCATGCAGTAATGGTATAACTATTGGAATACTTTGTTTTAAGACTGTATTGTGTTAATTTATATGCATATGTAAGTGCTTTCATTCATTCTGTTATTGTATGAAGTTTGTTCTTTGATTGTTGGATGTTTCATGGTGATGTCAGATACCAAAAACATTTTTTAGTTATTATAAAAATCCAAACCTGGGTTATTGAGTACCAATGCCTTTCTACACATTGGTAACTGTGATGGCATAGCCTATATCCATATCGGTCAGTGACCATATCATTTCTAGACAGATTCCAGGAGACCCACAAACTGAACTTATCAAACTCCAAATCACTTTCAATAAAATCAGTTATCAGTTTATTATCTGTTACAGGATCCTTTCCATGAAACCAAGAAGTACATATCAGGTTCCTAAGCATCACAAATAAACTCCCATACATTAGAAATTGAACCTTCTAGGAGACTTCCACTGACCCATAATTGACTGGACAACCTGCATCAACAAAGTAGTTTATGTGCAGAAGTTTTTTACCTCAGGTACATATAACTACCTTACTTAAAATGTGTTTATTGGAGTAGAGCACTGTTGGCAAGTTACCAATTTCAGTCTCATTCTGGGAGTACAAAGAAAGTCAGAATAAAGTTTAGTGAGAGATAGCAAGATAAGGAGAAATACACATTTAAAAATATCACTTACCATCAGACTTATATAAAGTATATAGAATTGCAATATATATTATCTACAATAAGGCAGGAAAAATCTAAAAAAAAAGTGAGCTGTATGTGTGACAGGTCTTTTATCTAAGGTGTAATCAAAGAATCATAGAATGCACAAGGCTTTTGGTCTATGTGGTCATTTATGCATTGTAGTACCTACCCTTAGACCTTTTTTAAAAAGCAATATGCTTGTCACACTGGGGGAGAATTTATGAACACCCATACAGTTGTCTAATTCCTTCTTAAAGGAAGATAGGCACGTTGTTTAATCTGGAAATTAAATTTGGTTCAGTGAAAGGGTAGTTGTGCAATAAATCTGTCTTGCTACTGTGATTTGATTATTTGCTGAAGACGGTTCAGATGTGAATGATTGAGTAACTGAGTTAATTGAAGGATCTCAGTTTGTCAGTAGTTAGAAGTGAAAGTTCTGTTATACAAAGGATTATGCTTGTAGACTGGTGCAACAGAATGCACCATATGAGACAAAGAAAGCACATTGCAAGTCAAAGTGATGTAACTCAGGTGAGTTGATATGGTTGGAGGAGAGTCAATGACATTTGGCTCTTAAAAGGATGGAGCCTTTCATTGAATCTGGAATTTAAGGAAAGATGAAGTGTCTTTTCCTGTGAAGGGATACCTTACTAGAGATTTTTGCCTAGTATAGGGAAGCATTCCACTGTACAATGAGGTTGTAATTTCTGAAGCAATAAGAAAAAGGTTATCTAATTAGTTTAGCTCTTGGGATTAGACAAGGTATAGCTGATTAAGCGTTTGAATAATTTGGATTCTAAGAAAATGACAAATTTTTGTCAAACAGGAATGCACTTTGCTTTTCTAAGTTATTTACAGAAGTATTCACTATTAGGATACTGGGTGACAAATATTCAAATCTTATTGTTTTTATTTGAATATGTGTGAGTCTCATTTTTTTTAATCTGAGGCTTTTCAGAGGTGAGGAAATAGTTAAGTTGGGGAAGTAGAATGCCTTTCACTATGATTATTTTGGAGGTTTTAATAAGGAAGGGGGTATTTTATCAGGCAAAAATAGGATACAACTAACATTTTTCCTTGTGTAGTTATGGGGGAGGGAAGAGTAAAATAAAGAGTCAAGCAAAACAATATATATATATATATATATATATATATATATATATATATATATATATATAGTATTTTCTATGCAGTGCTCTTGTGGTCACAGATAGACAAAAGGTTTGCCTTTGTTACTCTCTTTTCTGGTGCTAAAATCATAGCTTTGGATTGGTTGGAGTTAAGATGGAACCTTTTGTTGGATAGCCAATGGATTAGGGCTAAGAAATTTACTTTCAAGTCTTTCTGTAGGTTGAGAAGTGAGTTGTTTATGTGAAATAATACATCTGCAGTTAATAGGAGGGGGAGATGAGGTAGGCCAACAGAAAGTCTATTGATAAAGATGGAAATAGAAGAGGAACAAATATCAAACCTTATGGTACTCCTTTTTGAAGGTTGATTGGGGAAATAGAGGTATGAAGGTTGATAAAAAAAGTGGCAATTGGTGAGGTAGTTTTGAAACCAAGGTATGGGATCCAGACTAATACCTATTTGTAATTGATGATGGAATTTGGAGCTTGTGGACAATGACACTGAATGTTTTTTTAAGGACAAGGAAAATAGCTCTAGAGGTTGTAGATATAGATGTATTAGGTGAGATGAATACAGATTGGTTTTTAAAATAAAATATGCCTTTTTTAGTGGTAAACAAAAGTTAAATTCACCCTTAGATGTTGTATGTGTTGCAAGATTACCGTAAATTATCATGTGGCATCAGTCCATAAGTATTTTAGACTTAATCAGCAATATTTTTTTAAATACAGACTGTAGAGATGGGGGCATATTTTACCACTTTTTATGCTAATTTAGTTATGCTTCATAGGAAATTACTAGGCTAATGGCTCAATGCCATTACAAGCCTAATAAGTTTTACCCCAATTTTATCCAATGTTCTATCCCTAGGGGAAAGATAACAAGGGTCAGCAAGCAGACTTTTGACCATTTTTACAGGCTACATCTGTCCACTGAGGTCATGGCCACCAGCCTAGGAATTACTTTGTGATTTCCTATCCACTGGTTCAGATTGCCCTTGAAGACGGTCAGGGAAAGGCTCTGATACATGTGAACAGGAAGCCTATTCCAGAGGAGGGGAAATCTCTAGGAAACATATCTGTCTCTCCAGCATAATCTAATCAAGTGAGAGATCAGGTTTAGCTCTTTGGAGTTGGTAACTCTTGTGTAGTTAGTTTTGGAAATATGCATCTTTTCCAACAAGGCTGGATCAGAGACTGCCTTGTAGATCAGGCACAAATCACCCCATTGTAATTGGTAAGAAACTGAATAGAATGATATGGCTTTTAAGTGGTCCACATATGACATGTTGGTTATATTCTGTATTTTGTGGGGGTGAGAAATCTCTGAGGATTCTTCAACTGATGCAGGTGTGTGACGAGACACATGCCAAAGGGTGTATTGTACACAGTGGTCTGATGTGGGCTGAGAACAGTGGCGCTATGACATCCTTAGATCTGGATGACATGTCCTAACTTATAATCTGAGCCATACAGAAGTATTTCCTCACCACCGTGGACACATACTGGTCAAAGTGCAGATTACTATCTATCTGAGTACCCAGATCTCTTACCAATGGGTCCACCCTTAGGGATGTGCTATCAGTGTTGTAATTTGCAGGGGTATTTAATTTACCAAAGGGTATTATTGTGTACTTCTTCAAATTTAGTTTGAGACCATGGCTCTGACATCAGTCATTAGTCTGTTTCAGTCCTTTCTGTAGGATCTCAACATCATTTAGGGAGTCAATAATTGCTCTTAACTTGCAGTCATCAGCAAACTTGGTCAGCCAAAAGCCATCTACATTTGCCTTGACATTTGAGACGTATATCCCAAACAGGAATGGGCCCAACACTGAACCCTGTGGTGCTCCAATGGTGAATGGCCTCTAGCTGGATATGGATTCGGCCACTCTATCACCACTTGTCTTATCTTTGAGCCATTTGGCTATCCATCTGGTGACATAGAGGTCTATGCCAAATTGTGTGAGTTTATCTATAATATCTGAATGAGGTACTGTGTCAAATGCCATGGTCAGGTCAAGGTAGGTGGTGTACACTGCCTTGCCCTAATCCATGGCCTTGACCTTCTCAAAGAAGTCCATCAGATTAAGGAGGCAGGATCTGCCCTTGATGAAATCTAATGGGATTCGGTCTAGAGTCTCGATTTTTCCTATGTAGTTGTTAATCAGGTCGATGATTATCCCTGCTATAGCCTTGCATATGAGGCTAGTCAGACTTATGGGTCAATAGTTTCATGGGTTGGTTGATAGCCCCCTCTTGTGCAGAGGGATGACTGTTACTGTTCTCCAGTCTATTGGGACAAAGACTGACTAGAGAGTATGATTAAATAGAAATCCAAGTGGGACTTCTAGATAATTTTTAAGCTATTTAATAGGCACTCTGTGGATTCATCAGGGCCCATTGATGCTGTGCTTCTAGGAATGGTATGGGGTATTTCATGAGGAGTTAGCAGAGGTGATGAGGGGGTGAAATATGAGGTGAATTTATGGGCCAGCAGGTTTGCTATTTCTTCTGGCTGAGTACAGGTAGTGCCATCTACAGCGAACTCAGCATATTGCTTTGTAGTTATCTTTTGCTTGGGAGGTTATTTTCATCTTATATTTAGCTTTTGAGTACTTGACTAATTCCCTTATATACCTGTTGATACTAGGGGATCTTTTTTTTTCTCTGTTGTGCACCCTCCCACTTATATCTAGGCAGGAATTTCTTACTTTTATTGCGCAGTCTATTTAATTTTCCAGCTAGACCTGGATTTAGCGCTATTAGGTACTGCTGTTTCAATGCAATTGTTTAAGTGGTTGTACAGGGCATTCATGTATATTTCTGCATAGGCCTCCATGTTTTAAAATCACATATGCTGTGACGTAATCGAAGGTAATTTGCCTTGGAAAAATTATTTATGGTCTTAAGGTTTCATGGGAGTTCTACCATTACATTTATTTCCATGGAGACTGATTTATGATCCTGATTATACCGATGAAGACATTATACCGGGGGTGGGTGCAATGCTCCCCCTTGTTTGTTAACACTATGTCAAGGACATCTGAGTCCTTACTGGGAGTGCTGACCAGCTGTTCCATAGGATTTGCATTGACAAAGTCAAGGAATCTCTGAGCATGCACATTAGTGGTCATATATCTTTCCCAGTTTATGGAGTAGCATTTAAAATTGCCTATGAGTAGCATAATGATTGGAATGGTAAGTGATTCTAGCAACTTCTGGTATGAAGAGTGGTTTTCATGGTTCATGGATGGGGATCTATTTGTAGCAATGATATGGTGTGGGATTATACCTATGGTCAGCTATACATGGAGTGGCTCAAGTGAGTCATCCTGCTTGACCAATCTAGAGGTGTGATTTATTTATGTAAATGGAAACACCTCCACCTTTCATTTTTTCCTTCTCAGAGGATGGTCTGAATGTGAGATAGGCATTATAAACTTCCACTGCTGGTGTGCTTTCTGCAACCTTGGATCACTCCTCTGTAGCTGCATAGATGTTAGCATTCTCCAGGTTGAGGAGAGCTTGCAGAGAGTTCAGTTTTTTGTTAAGACTCCTAGTATCAAGCAGTATTAACTTCACCTTGGCATAGAAGAATTCATTACACTGGTAGGCCTGTTGGTTTGGCACTGCCTAAAAACACATTATGGGGTGGCTAATTCCTTAGCCAGTATTCAAAAACCTAGTGGTGACAGGTGCAGACTACGTCTGCCAAAGCAGTATGGTCTGTCAATCATGTTGTCCCAGGCTGACAAATACTACATCCCCTTGGAATGACACTAGTAGCTAAGCCAGTTACTGAAGTCATTCATTGCCTGATTGTATTGTGGTATCATTCTTGGTGATGGTAGAATGCTGTTCAATGCGAAGCTCATACCGGTCTGCAACACATATTCAGAAAAGTCCAGCATGTCTCTCTTCACATAGTGCAGGGAAGTACATCTCAGGTCAGTCATACCCACATGGACTATGAGTGAATCATACTGGTACATGTGGTTGAGTGACCTAAGTGTCTGCATGAGCAGGTGAATTCTGGTCCCTAACAAGCAACTGACTGTAACCCTCTCTTTATCAACCTGGTGAGCAGGGTATCTGCGTGTCTCATAATGGAAGCTCTTATGACTAAGATGTTTGAATGTGTGGTGGTGTGCCTTAGGGGCTTGCTTGTGGAGACACCATGATGTGCATTTTTGTGTGTAGTAGCTGGTGTGCCCGTGATTTTGTTTGCACCTGGCTTCTGATAGCAGCATAAGAGAGGCCTCTGAGCTTTTGGTAAGTTTGTCGTGAGCACCTCCTCATATTCAGATTTATATCACAAGATCTTATTTAATGAGGAAAATAATGTGTGCTCGCTCTGACAACCTGTTTGCATTTGATTTGCCAGTATGTGAGAGCCATGTCTCAATTTTCATAGATTAACTATATCTCCCACATACTGTATTTGTTTGTTTCAGGATTAAGTGTTTGTCTGTATATATGACATAACTGTTACATTGCTTGAGGATGCCCACGTCCACTAGGCTGGGCACAGAGGTAGCAAGAAAGTACCTATTGATGGTTTCAGGTGTTTTACTATGGATTCAACCAGGGAGAAGAGTGGGGAGATTTAACTGGAGTGGGATGACAGCATACGAATTTTGATTTGGTGCTATATTCAATATGAGCTGTACCTCTTCAAAAAGGTGATGCTGCTCTGTGTGCAACTATAATGCTCCTAGACCAGCAGGGGGACTGAGAAAGGTTGCAGAGATAGTTATTCTAAAGGAAATTTTAACTTGACAGTGTTTGCATTTATAACGGGTAATGTTAACTACCACTCCACAGAGGGCAGCCCAGTATAAACACTGGGCTTATATAGAATCAGAAAAACAAGTTTTACAACAGTAAGGTTTACAGACCAATCAATAAAACACACTAAATGTTTTCATCCAGCTGCTCCCAACTCAGATATGTTTGCTACAGCACACTACTACCACAAGAGTGCAGTCAAAAAACCCTCAATGTAAACATTCTGGTTTAGCAGCACGAGTGCAGGGAAAATACACAATCTAGATACTACTGTCCTATAAATCTAAAAGACACACTATTATTAAGTACTATAGCAACAGTGGTGTAGAATATGAACAGCCAAAGCATGTGTTTGAAGAAATTGAGTATGTGACAGTCTGCATGTATTAAGATGTACTGTGTACTATAAACTTTGACTAAACTGTGAGTAGTAAAAAATTACTGAAAAACAAGAGTCTGCTTGAAAGCAAAAAATGTGCCTTATATGAAAATGTATCCAATTTTCTTTCTCTGCCCAGAGATATAATGATGTGAACTGCTTTATACTTATGGGTAAATCACTGATTGGTTAATTGTTTTGTATAACAATCTAATTGGATCATTTTATATTTTTGTACCATCGGCAATATTCACAGTATATAAGCTTGTGCATTCCTTTCTTCTGGGAGTCTCCCTGGTGCTTTTCCATGAGGCACCCACACATGTATACTGTAGTTAATAAATACCACTAAAAGAAAAAAAAGAACTGTATTTGTCTTCATTCTCAAGGTAATGTGTAACTTAACAATTGGTGCCGTGATTTGGATCTGACTTGAGAACAAGCTGCAGCAGTCAGGAATTGAACGAAATACTGCTAATAAAAGGGCCCATAACATATTTTTCTGTTTCTGCGGTGTTGCTTTCATTTTTCTGCATCTGTCTGCCTTAAAGAGTTGGTATTTTTAACTATGCAGAAATGACATGATTTCTTTCATTCAGTCTTTTTAAGGTAAGTGGCATGCATTTCTTTTCTGCTATTGATTGTGCAGTATGAGTGTGGGTTAAAATGAAACGCTGGCGACATAAGAGTGAAAGGAGATACAAGAGTGGGGAAAAATTACGTTTACACAACGTCTTAGCTAAACCTGTAAAATACAGTATAGCTTTCTGTGTGACAATGGGAGCGAGTGTGGGAACAATAAAAGAGCCAATAAGAGGTACACAGCTGGTTATATATTTTTTCGTGTGTCCTAGGACAGTTGCATGTTTTTAAATCAGTGGATTGCCCTTACTAAAAATGATGGTGATCTCGCCTTCCCAGACAAATGGTGGTTTTAATAAAAATATCCTGCCAAATTTGCAGGGAATATTGAAAATAAAGGGAAGAAAAATACCAGGGTTATGTTGGGCAGCTTTCAATGACTGGATGTCAGAGGCAAAGGAAAGGGAAAAGGATTCGGTAATTAGTAGTCTTAATGATAATCAGCAAAAATTAAAAGAACAGTTAAAAGAACTACAACATACTGCGAGTAATTTAGATGTAGCAGATGGTAAGCGACTAAAGGAACTGCCCTTCATGGGATTATATCTGGTAAAAGAATTAAGTAAATTACAAATACCTGAATCATCTGAAGATGATAATCCTTGGTTTCCCCCACCTCCCACAGCCCCACCGCAGTATCAGCCCCATCGGTCCAGGAAAGAGTGGTGAGCTCCATGACAGGGAGCGGTAGCCAGCGGGGAGAGGAGCATGCTAGTATTGGGAGCGGAGATCAGGCAGTGGGAGGTCAGTCTAGTGAATCAGACACTGAGGAACAGGATAAGGAAAAGGCATCACACAAGACGACTCGTAGTAAGATACATGTTTTTTAAGCCTAGATCTTATAAGCCTAGATCTTATCAGGAAAAAAAAGGAAGGCTTTACTTACATCAGAAAAAAACATTTTGATCAGTTTCCTGCCATGATAGATGATGGCAACGGCTATTATGGCCCTGATAAGTTTAATCCTTATTCAGACTCTGGGTCATCAGACGATGGCAGAATGTTTCCCTTGAGAGAAGTTCCGAACCCAGCGTGTGCTAGGGATGCCGGACAACCGGAAACTGTAGTGGTACCTAGGGCGTGGTCAGCAGTTGATTTTCAAGCCATTACTAAGTCACTCACACCCAACCATGCAAACCCAGCAAAATTCCAGTGTGTACTAGCAGGACATATTTGTCTGCAAAATCCTACCATAGAAGAGGTTAGAGCAGTCCTTCAATATGCCGTCCTAGCTGATTTAATGAAACAAATCTGGGATCATGCTAATGTTCCCACTCCAATACCGAAGCACAATATACAAGGGGAAAATGGGTTTGAGATGGTCAGGCAATGTATCGTCGATGCTATCACAGTAATAGTCCCACCTACCCCTAATTGGTCGAAAATTAAATCAGTCATACAAAAATAAGATGAGCCTGTAGAAGAATATTTAAATAGGCTCACTGAAGCCTTTGAGGCTTATTCTGGGTATCCAGAGCCCACCGAAGGACTGGCACAGAGCCGATTGTTGGCTGCTTTTGTGGATGGGTTACACCCCCAAGTGAGGGATAAGTTAACGAAAGTGTGCTTAAACTGGCCTAGTTTAGGATTACATGAGTTAGTCCAACAGGTACAATACCTGTCTGACCACTTAGCTAAAGAAAAGAAGGACTTACAGGAAAAGTTAGTAAAAGCACAAATTCAAAAGGGTAACGCTTTTGGCCAGCCGCCTGGTCAGTGAGGTAGAAAATGAGGATGAGGAGGAGGAAGGGGTGGATGCCAAGGGGCAGGAAATCAAAATAGACAAAACTGGTAGGAAACACAGTTGGCTCCACCCCAGAATTATAGTAATCAGAGTGTTTCAACTTTGGCCAAATAGGCCATTGTAGGAATGAATGTCCAAATTTAGCTGAACAACCTGCCCCACCCACTGATACGTCGCATCAGTGGAATTCTAATTGGACTCCGTCCAATCGACAGCAACCACAATGAAGATTCCCTAAACAGAAACAGCAGCAGTCGTGCCCTTTTATTCCTGTGGATCAGGATAGACCACATGTTATGTTACTAGTTAAAAATAAACCATATCCATTTTTGATTGATACCGGAGCAACTAAATCCATGCTAGCTGGCAAAGCAGCAATGAATGTTCCCCTCTCTGACAAGATAACTAGAGGAGTGGGTGTCTCTGGTATACCTATTGAGTATTCCAAAACTGTTCCAGTCCCAGTAACTTTGGGACCTCTACAAGATAACCATGCATTTTTAGTAGGACCCTCAGCACCTTTAAATCTATTAGGGAGAGACTTGCTTAGCAAAATGGGGGCCACCATTTTTTGCACAGCTGATAGAGTTTATCTCCAAGTACCTTCAGATCAACAGGATTGTACCCTGGCAGCCTTAGATGAAACTATCACTTTACAGACAATGTGTATCCAGTCAGATCTTGACAGAAACAGGCGTTTACATTCCCTACCCTCTCACCTGTGGACTACTCATGACAATGATGTGGGATTTTTGACCTCAGCTACTCCTGTAAAAATAACTCTAAAACCAGGAGCAAGGTTGCCACGAGTGCCACAGTACTCTTTGACAGCTGAGGCTATATCTGGTATTGCTCCTGTTATTTCTGCATTGGAGCAGCAAGGGATCATAGTACTCACCACAAGCCCATGTAATACCCCAATATTACCTGTAAAACAAACCTGGCAAACAAGCTTACAGATTTGTGCAGGACTTGCGTGAAGTCAACAAGGCTGTTTTGCCCATTTTCCCAATTGTACTGAACCCAGCTACTATTTTGAGCTGTATCCCACCTACCGCACAATGTTTTATGGTCATAGATATTTCATCAGCCTTTTCTCTATTCCAATACATCCTGACAGTCAGTATTTGTTTGCATTTACCTATAAAGGTCAGCAGTATACTTGAACTTGATTGCCCCAGGGACACGTAGAGTCCCCAACCTTATTTTCTAGAGAGATGCATAGACAGCTACAGGATATGCAACTACCATCATGTTCAGTTCTTGTCCAATAAGTGGATGATATTCTTATAGCTTCACCAGACAGTAAATCATGTATGGAGGATTCCCTTTTAGTGTTAAACTTTTTAGCTACACGAGGGTTTAAAGTAAATAGGTCAAAATTACAATTCTGTCAGGAAAAGGTGCAGTATTTGGGACATATAATTGCAATGGGTTCTTGTCAAATACTCCCAAATCACATAACTTCTTGTCAAAGTGCCCCTCGCCCTATAACCCAGAGGCAGCTTCAAAGATTCCTTGGCCTAGCAGGATACTGCAGACAGTGGGTACCTAATTTTTTGGAGATTTCAGCTCCCCTGTTACAACTCCTAAAAAAGTATGTTACGGAACCTTTACCCTGGACGTCAAAGCATGAAGAGGCTTTTCAGGCTATCAAAACAGCCTTGGTAAATCCTCCTGCCTTAGGGTTTCCAGATTATTCCAAACCTTTTGTTTTCTTTTGCTGTGAGCGAAACAAGACTGCCTTGGGTCTCTTAGCCCAGCAACGCACTGGAGGCTACGGGCCTATTGCTTACTACAGCACTCAGCTAGATCCGGTTGCCTCTGGTTACCCGGCCTGTTTATGGGCTGTGGCAGCTGACGCTGTCTTGATTGATATGGCAGCCCCACTAACCCTGGGACATGATACTATACCAGCAGTTCCACATGCAGTTCAAGCGTTACTTTTAAAAATAAAAACACAGTATCTTTCAAATGCATGCCTTACTAAGTATGAATTAAGTTTAATAAATAATCCTGCCCTACAAGTCATACGTTGCCCACCACTGAACCCTGCGTCTTTAATACCAACTTCAGATGAAGGCAAACTACATGATTGTGTGCTTGTAGTTAACTCTGTTCTTTCTCCTAGGTTACATTTATATGACACTCCTTTGCAAAATCCTGATTTAGTTCTTTTTGTTGATGGATCCTGCTTACAAACAAACTCTGGTAGATTCCAAGCTGCTTGGTCGGTTTGTACTCCAACTAAAGTTTTAAGATCAGCACGATTACCCCCAGGCACTTCTGCGCAGGCTGCGGAACTAGTGGCATTATCGAATGCATGCAAAATAGCTAAGGACAAGTCTGTTACTATTTATACTGACTCCCGTTATGCCCATGGTGTTGTTCATGATTTTGGTATATTGTGGAAGGAAAGAGGGTTTTTAACATCTTCCGGGGCACCTGTTAAAAACCATTTCTATATCAATAACTTGCTACAAGACTTATTGTTACCTTCTGAACTTGCTGTTGTTAAATGTGCAGCCCATCAATCCAATGACTCCTTTGAAACTAAGGGCAATAATTTAGCTGACTGGGCTGCTAAACAGGCTGCGCTCTCACAAACTGTTCAGGGACATTTTCTGCAGCCTCTGCAATGAATGGTTACTTTTGATACCACAGTGTTAAAATCTTTACAGGATGAAGTGCCAGAATCAGAAAAAAAACATGGCTGGCTCAAGGTTGTTTTAAATGCTCTGATCTCATTTGGCAACATCCCGATGGCAGATTGGTCTGCCCAATATCCATGTTAAATTCTCTTATTAAAGCATATCATTTGCCAGCCCATGTAGGGGTATAAGTGCTAATAAAACAAATCCAAAAGGATTGGTTTGCCCCAGGATTTTCTGCTTCTGTGCTGCATTTTTTGAGCACACGCTCCATTTGTTTACAGTATAATATTTCAAAAGGCACCATGGCTCCCGCACAACCACTGCCAAAACCATTGGGACCATTCTGTGCTCTCCAATGGGAATTTACTGAACTCCCACCTTGTACTCATTTCAAATATGTTTTAACTGTTGTTAATGTGTTCTCTGGGTAGTTAGAAGCCTACCCATGTGTTAAGAATGATGCTATTTCAGTTGCTAAGAAACTTTGTTATGAATTGATACCTCATTTTACTGTTCCCTGTCAAATATATTCAGACCGTGGAACACATTTTACTGCTCAGTTGATTGATTCATTGTGTAAAATGTTAGACATCACCTTAAAATTTTATTGTCCATATAGAGCACAGGCATTAGGTATTACTGAACGCATGAATTAGACACTAAAAACTAGATTGGCTAAAATTACTATGGAAACGGGCCTCACTTGGGTACAGGCCTTACCTCTAGCCCTACTCTCTATGAGAGTGCAAGTACATCCTACTAAGGGACTTTCTCCTCAAGAAATCCTCATGGGCCATCCTATGCGCATGACGATGACACCACCACTGCCTTTCTCTGAGTACGATGCATTTGATAATGATATTTTTGTATATTGCACTTCTCTTGTCTCTTTTTTACAATTTCATCACTGCCAGGTAGCAGCGGCTCAACATATCCCTGATCCTTTCCTGTCTTCCACACTACAACCAGGAGACTGGGTGTACATCAAGTCTTTCTCTCGAAAAACAGTGCTTCACCCACGTTGGAAGGGGCACTTCATGGTTCTACTGATAACATCATCAGCAGTGCGACTACAAGGCTCACCCACCTGGATTCACATATCACACGTCAAAAAGGTCGTGCCATCCAAAGATCAACAGCCTTTACCTTTTTCAGCTCCAGACTCTCCACCTATTGCTACTCGTACTTGAAGCCATACTGTACCAGCACCTGATGATGCCTAACATCTACCTGTTTGGAAAACCCCAAACTCCTGATACTATGCAAACTCAACCACCATTTCCACAAAAGTACTGGACAGCTATTTTGGTGGTTATTCTTGTTGTACTGTTATTTTTAATGTGGCCATTTTTATTTCCTGCTCCAACAACGCACTCTGCCAAGTGAGCTATTTGGCACCCACTTTTCAACACCTACCAGGCCATTAAACATGTCTATGCTTCCACCTTCAATGTTTCTGATTGCTGGATCTGAGCAGCTCTTCCCACTTCACATGATGGCCTGCCAATGACAGCTAGTTCTTTACCTACTGGCAACTATTCAACCAACCTCTTTAATACTTCTGGGGGATTGTGTAAACAAATGCATTCAAATTGAACTGTAGCTCTGACTTTAGCATACCGACAGCAAGGAATTTTATGCCTAAAACAAAAGAAAATAAAAAAAGTTGGTTCAAGTAATTGAACTATAACAATTCAGAGAGTATGTGCCGTTACTAACTACATAGCTTTACAGTCAATTAACGTTACAGCACGGGACAGGTCTATGTCCTATTCAGTGTGGTGGGCCTCTGTATCTGCACCATTCAAGAATTATTCAGACTGGCAGACCTGTAATGTTGACTGGAATGATGTTAGGGCCAAAGAAGGTATACATTTTTAAAAATAGCCATACAGTGCTAAAGTACTCACAACTCTCACGTCTTAAGTTAGAGTTAGATGATGTATTTTCTCAAGTAGTGTTCAATAATAATATTACCACTAACATTTCCACTATACTCTTAAAAAAGGGTTGTATTTTATTTGTGGTAGAAAGGCAAATAAGTGGTTACCAGAAAATTGGTCTGGTAGCTGTTTCTTAGGTTATTTAGTCCCAGCTATCCAACATGTATCTGCCTTACATCAAGGAAAAATTCAGAACGTTCGAGATATCAAAAAGCCTACCAATCCAGTAGGTCAAGTTGATGCTTCATGGATCTATCATCATGATTTAGCTCATGCTGGCACTAAAGGACTATCCCATATGGACTTGGGTAATGATGTCATATCATGGGCTGTTAAAATTCCAGCATACGGAGCAGTAAAATTAATTTGGGAACTAAAAAAGCTATATAAATTGCTTCAAATATTAAGCAATGCTACATTTTCTGCCCTAAAGCTAGTGACTGATAAACTGACTGCTATGAGAGCTGTAGTCCTCCAAAATCGTATGGCTCTCGATTTCAACCTAGCGGGGAAAGGGGGAACTTGTGCTTTAATCCAGGAGGAGTGCTGTATGTTTATTCCCAACAATCAGCACGAAATTGAAAGCCATCTTGAACTGATTCAAAGAGTTTCCGAACTCTCTGAGGCCAAAGAGGCCGATAGTTCAACATGGGCATGGTTAACCAACCTGTTCTCTGGTTGGGGAGGTGGACTGTTGAAGTTGATTTTCTTAATTGCAGTATTAGCAATTGTTGCTTTTTTTGTCATATTTTTAATCAAAGCACTGATCTTAAAATTGATGTCTTCAAAAACTGTAAAAAAGGTGTCTAAGTTGTATATGCCTGCAGCTATAAATGTAGACAATGACATGACAATGTTTACCAATGATAAAAAGACCAGTAACATGGTAATGTTAGATTTGGGACAAATGTATAATAGGTTATGTGGTGATGCTTACACAGCATCAAATGGGGGATTGTAGAATATGAACAGCCAAAGCATGTGTTTGAAGAAATTGAGTACATGACAGTCTGCATGTATTAAGATGTACTGTGTACTATAAATTTTGAATAAACTGTGAGTAGTAAAAAATTACTGAAAAACAAGAGTCTGCTTGAAAGCAAAAAATGTGCCTTATATGGAAGTGTATCCGATTTTCTTTCTCTGCCCAGAGATATAATCTCATGAACTGCTTTATGCTTATGGGTAAATCATTGATTGGTTAATTGTCTTGTATAATGATCTAATTGGTTCATTTTATATTTTTGTACCGTCAGCAATATTCACAGTATATAAGCTTGTGCATTCCTTTGTTCTGGGAGTCTCCCTGGTGCTTTTCAATGAGGCTCCCACACGTGTGTACTGTAGTTAAAAAAGACCACTAAAAGAAAAAAAGAACTGTATTTGTCTTCAGTCTCAAGGTAATGTGTAACTTAACAGTGGAAACAGTGCATCTTTGAAACTCTACTAAAGTGTGGTATATTCAACAATATGGGATTCTTATGAAATACAGTAAAATAATCAGCAGAAATAGAAAATTATACTAATTTTTGTTCTTTTAGCAATGGATGGTTTTAGATGCAGCAGATACTCAAACTCTCAGATGAAGTAGCCAAACCAAGAGTAGCTCTGAGGAACTGAGCACAAACCAACGCAAACTCTGGACTTATAAAGAATCAGAAATACAAGTTTTATAACAGCAAAATCTATGGAACAATCAGGAAAATGATCAATAAGCTTTCAGCCGGCAACCCCAGCTCAGATTGTTTTGCTACAGAAAATTTCTGCCACAAGAGTGAAGTCAGAAAATCCTTTAAATGTAAAAATGCTGGTTTTAGAGGTTCAGTGCAGGAAACTACAGTTGGAATAATCAAGCTAAGGATTGTAAAATTATTAAGTATTTTTGATTTATTAATATTTTGTTGTTTATTATACAAGGAAACAGAGAGATGGGTTTACCATTTGTAAATGGATTACAAAATAACAGATTTGATTTTGAACTTACTTTGTTAACTAGTCATTTGATTTTATGAAACAAAATAAAACAAAACTATATACAAAAGTCCATAACAAGATTTATATACAGAAAACTATTAGTACTTTTCTAGTAGATTATTAAATTTCTGTCGGGCTATGCGTTAATGAGTTGCATTTCTAGTTCTCATTTTTGTTATGATAATTAATTTTTACAAACAGAGTTGGCTAGATTGATAAATTCAACAGTAAAAGGTAGATTAGTTTTGCATTTCCAGTTTTTAGTTATAACTCTCCCAGCAATAGCTAGGACAGACCAAAGAAGAGGTATTTGCAATGCTAGAATAACTTCTGGGATTAGGGCATTGAACAAAATCAAGGAACCTGTAATAGTACAATTATCTGACAACAATGCTTGGCAAACGTTTTTAAAATCAGTTCAGAAAGATGACACAGTGTAAACTTAATCTGCATCAAGGGCTTTATTGCATCTCCAGCATTTTATTTTTTCTCATTTATATATAACAGCAATTTTGTGGGGTGTTAGAAAAACTCTGTGCAAATATTTTCATGTATAAATCTTTCACTATAGAGAGGATATTGATTTTCCTGCAGATTATAAGGGTAGTTTCTTAGCTTTCTCAGAAAATTATTCTTCATTTATTTTTGTTGAGTAATTCCAGAATTTCAGTATGACAATTCAAGGGGAATGAATTCAGTTCTAATAATCTTATATATGATTGAGAAGTATGACTTATCCTTAGATGGATTATGATTTATATTAGAAAGGAAGTGTAGGATTTCTGGAATAGTTTCAGTTTGCATGTCTAATGCTATTTTAAATTTGTCTTGAATATATTCCTTACATGTTTGTATATCTAACCAACTACTATTTCCAGATTATATCTAGCAATCAGATAATCAGCTGAGTGTATTTTATTTCTGAATTCAATTAATTAAATTGCTATTCTTTATGTCAGGCATTTTCCTTGTATTAAAAGATATTAAGCATCCATTTGTGAAACCTATAGGAAATAATAGTAGTAGATCTTTGATTAGATAATTCAAATTCATAAATCTCTTGAATATTAATAGAACTTGATTTATAAAAGGGTAGATATTAAACTTATGTTTTTCATTTAATATATAGTCTTTTAAACCCCCCAAAAAAGGTTTTGAAGTCTAAATTTGTATAAGTTTCTATTATAGATTTATTATTTATTAGTATATATTAATGTATTGATTTTCAACAGGAAGCATAAGAGGAGTCAGGCCACTGGAGTATTACTTTAATAATTACAAATTTAGAATATAACTCAATATTTGGAGAAACCTATACCTCCCTCCTCTCAACTTTTGGTGTGTCAGTCTAAGGAGATCCTTGCTTTTTTGGGATACCATTAGTGAAATAGAGTTTATTTTTAAAATGTTTTAGAAGGGTTAAAGATTAATTACTGACTAAGGAATAAGATTTTTGGCAAGATTATCCTTTTGTTCAACACAAGTCAATCCTCAACCTCAAATGTGAAAAATAATTTATTCCAACCGTCTGTTAATTTGGATATTGTATCAATTAGGTTTCAGTGGTTAACTAAAACTGATATTTTATAATTAGTCTCAATAATAACTCCTAAGTATTTTAACTGTAATTGTCCCAGCCAACTATTTTTGTAGAGTTTAGCTTAATGGTTATCCCTTTGTTTATAACCAAGGATTTTGTTTTATTGTAATTAAATTTCACACCTGAAATCTTTTCAAAATAGTCCATAATAGTCCGTAATAGAGCTAACTATATGATCCAATGAAAGTTCAATATTACCTCTAGCGAGCAGAATGTCATCAGCAAAAATTTGGACTTTAGAAGAACATTTTCATTTATTTTAAAATCTTTAATGTTTATGTTAGATCATATATAGTTAGCAAATGGCTCTATAATATATGCAAATAGCAAAGGGGATAAAGGGCATCTCTGCTGGGTATCTTTTAAGATACCAAAGGGGATATATATAAAGGAGTCTATTTTGACAAAAGAAAATGAGTTATAATAAACCTTTTTCATTAACTTTATGAAATCAGTGGACAAATTTATTCATTTAGTACTCTGAACAAGTATGACTAATTCACAGAGTCAAAAGTTTTATCCATATCTAAGCTTATTATGGATAATTCTTTTTTTATTATTTGTGCTTGCCATATCAATCAAGGAAAAGAGTAGTATTATCTTGAACTTTCCTTTTAAATATATACCCAGTCTGATCTTCATTTTCTAAACCAATGAGCATTTGATTTAATATAGACATGAACATCTTGTAGTCTACATTTAAAAGTACCCGGAAGCAAAGTTAAAAGTAAATAGTTAGCCTCTTTGAAATACAAGAGCTGTTCAATATTATTTTAAAACATTTTTATTGTAAAAACATAAGACTGAACCAAAATCCACCAAGCGCTTTCACTCGGGTAAATCCGAGCTTTGTCAAGGAAATAGTGAGTCGATGATTTACTTTATTAAATAGTTTCTGTTGAATCATCTGACTAATTAAACAAGCTCGGCTTTAGGAAAGGATGCTTTAGAGATTATTTTCACCAATTAAATCATGGATTTATTAGGGATTTTACACTGTATACATTTTTTTGGTTTATCTTACATCAGTTTTGTCAATACAGAGAGTTTACAATTGTACGGTAATGGGTTTTATTGTACTTTTATGTATTACTTTGCACTCAGGATTTTTACATCCTTGGCTTCTAATGACATGCATTGTAGAATTTTTAACAACTAACACCTGCTCAAGATATCAAGTATTTTCAGCTATATATGTTTCAACATTTAGTTTTTAAAGTTCATGGAAACATTAGATATTTTCAAGGGACAAGTTTGTTGTCAAAGCTAAAAGCTTAAAATATTTGGTTTCTAAGCATTTTAACTCATAAAAGGTAAACATAGGTTAATTGTTTAATTAGTCAGATGATTCAACGGAAACTATTTAATAAAGTAAATCATTGACTCACTATTTCCTTGACAAAGCTCGGATTTACCTGAGTGAAAGCGCTTGGTGGATTTTGGCTCAGTCTTATGTTTTTACAATAAAAAAGTTTTAAAATAATATTGAAAAGCTCTTGTATTTCAAAGAGGCTAACTATTTGCTTCTAACTTTGCTTCCGGGTCCTGTTTTCCTGAGCTTGGGTGCTTTGTGGTATTTGTTGCTTCTTTTTTTGGATTTACTACATTTAAAAGTGATATAGGTTGATGGCTAAGGTGGTTGGGAAGACCTTCTACGTTGCCCACCTTGTCATGAAGGGATTCTCATCTAGATCAGGGGAGGTCATAGTCTCCCTATGCTCATCACGATAGTGGTCTGTCATTCGACACCCATGTGGCTAAGGTGGTTGGGAAGACCCACCTTGTCATGAACCTATGCTCATCACTCATCGGACCAATGATTGAGTGCAATGCCCCATTCGGAATGTATCTGGCCCGACACTGGCAGCGGCTGGAGAGGCCACAAGAGTTCCTCACCAAAAAGAACTCCAGCTCTATTCAGTCGCCACCGCTTGCTCAGAGGTGACCTTTGCCTGACATACGGGCCATGTCAAGCCCAGATTTGATGAATATGCTTTACCTCAAAAATCTAGATCCCCTTGTTCAAGAGAAATCTTGACCAATGGATGGGAGATCGATAAGAAGAACAGAGCAGGGTCTGTTTCTGATTTTAAAATGGGTGTAATAAGTGAATATCTCCATGATGAGGGATTATTAGATGAATTCTTAATTTCTTCAAAAGCATTTAATAAAAATTTGAAAATATTATCAGGTAAAAGTTTATATAACTCAAGAATTATCCCATCCATACCTGGTGCTTTATTAGTTTTAAGATTTTTTTTCATTTGGTCTTTAAATTCCTTAAAGGAAAAAGACTTATCAATCCTGTTTTTCTGTTCTTTTTGTAGTTTATTATGTAGTATTCTTTAAAAAATATATCGATAAGCTGCTGTTACCCAGGTTTGTTTTATTAATTTCTTCATAATATTTGCTAAAACATTTTAATATATCTTTCAGATCCATTGCTTTAATTCTCTTTTTCCATTCTTTATAAAATAAATCTCCTTAATATGGTTTACTTTTTCATGTTTTTCAATCTAATAGCTATTCTGTGAAAGCTCTTGGGGTTTATTTAATATGACTGTAATTTATTTTTTCTAGATTCATGGAAATCTTTTGATGTAAGATTTTTAGGTATTTCTCGTTTATTTTTCTTTTCACCTATGTGCTTGCAGCCTTATCATTGGTTTTTAAGGTTTAATTTTAATTTATTAATTTCAGCTTGGAAAGCATTTAACTCTTTATCCCAATCCTTTATTTTATAAATATACTAGTTGTCTACCATATAAGTATGTTTTTAATGTGTCCCATAGTATGACATCAGTGACCTCACCATTATTGTTAAATTCCATAAATTGATTTATCTATTTTAATAACCATTCATTAAAGCTTGTTATTTTAGTATTATATGCTGGGAGTCTTTGGCAAGAATTTACATTGTTTGGATTTAATGTTAATTTAAATGGAACAGCATTGTAGTGAGATAAGGAACATGAAACTATTAGTACCTACTCTATTTTGGAGTATAATGAATTGGATGTCAAGACTGTATCAATATTGGTTTGAATCTGAAATCTAAAAGAATAGTGAGTATATTTTAAAGAAACATCCTGAGTGGACAGGTGATCTGCTGTGGTGAGCCATAACCGGGAAAAGCCGAAAGAAGAAGATGATGATAATGATCTAGTTTTAAATCTGATATAGCTCTCATATACATTGTATTAATATAATGATTTAAATGTTTTGCTACTGAAGATGTCTTGATTTGTTTAACAATTGTAGTGTCTTTGTCTGATAGGATGCAGGTAAAATCAACAGCTATCAACATTTCTCCTTTAGAGCATAGTATTATATTAATGCATTTTTAACTGTTTTAGAACCAATCCCAGGGATACAATAGGTATTTATAAGGGTATAGCATTTTTTTGTCAATTTCTATTATCACCAATCCCAGCATACCATTCTTGTCAGAATAGGAATCCACGAATCTAGTTAGACATAACATTTTTTTCTAGATAATAAGAACACCTTTTATTTTTAAACCAAACTGAGAGCCAGTTAAAACTGAATAATCTTTTAACAACAATCCATTCAAATCTTTAGTCAATAAATTAGTTTTCTGTACAAAAACAATGTCTGCTTTATGTAGGGTTAAATACTGTGAAACATTCATAATTAAAAACATTTTTAATCTCCAACATGGAATAAAATATTCTAGGCTTGATAAAAAGTGCATACAGGCCACTTACTAACACCACCATAACACAACCAATCACATTGTTGCTACTACTTCTATATACATAAACTGAAATTTTCTAAATATTTTACACCTTTTTAAGATTCTAAATTACTAGAAAACATTTTATATATATTATATTATATACATTTTGGTGTGTGTACTTGTGTGTATATATCATCATTATTTTTTATATTTTATATTTTCGTAGTGACTGTTTGGTTCTATGTTTGTGTGTGTGTGTGTGTGTGTGTGTGTGTGTGTGTGTGTGTGTGTGTGTGTGTGTGTGTGTGTGTGTGTGTGTGTGTGTGGGGAGGTACATGTCTATATGTGCATGTGTGTGTGTGTGTGTGTGTGTGTGTGTGTGTGTGTGTGTGTGTGTGTGTGTGTGTGTGCGGGTGTGTGTATGCATGCGATTGTTGTGTCTACGTGGGAGAGGTCTTTGGATATGCATTTCATATGCTCAAGTTGATTGTTATGCTGTTCACACAGCATGAATTTAAACTGCATTTTTATGACTGTATTTTTTGCATTTATACATATGTATGTGTATATATGTGTATATGCATTAATTTGTATATATATATATATTTTTTTTTTTTTTTGTTATCATGATGACAATATTTCATTTTTGTAGAAAATCACAATTGTTATTTTTTTCAGTTTGATGGTCATGATGTCATTTCCTGTTTAGTAAGTTATTTAAGGAACTGGAAATCATTTGAAAATGTTTCTGAGGAAGTTCACATATTAAACAGTGGATGAAAGCGCTAAATTTTTGGCTTCTGGTTTACTTGTTTTTTTTGCCAGCAGGTCTGCAGTTCATTTTTTCATTTTGTTTGGTTGTCAGCATTTTTAGAAAACAACCCTCCAAAAAACTAGACAACAAGGTTAACAGATAATAAGACATCAAATAGAAGAACTTTAACTACTCATTTGTAGTACTTAACATTAATTATACATAACATTTATTTATATATTAACTACCATATTGAAGATAATGCTCATACCATTTTAATACTTGAAGTATTTATATTAATTAAGAGACTCTGCATTATAAGTAAATGTCTTTTAATGTCCATGTGCCTGTAATTTAACCAGAATAACTTTTGTATCCTATATGTACAACACTGTATAACACACAGATTACCTGTACTTATTACACTTTGTAAAAGGTTAGGAATCAGTACCTATACTAACATTTTGCCTAAATAAATTACTTACATTTCCACAACAATGACTACAAAAACCTCATAAATTATTACAAATTTTCATCTAATCTCTCACACAGACTAGAAGCTTGTGAAAAGAGCCTGCGCACATTTTGGCTATTTACATTAATATTCATTACCTACCAAGACTAAATTACAAAGCAGACTAATAACGCCTCTATTTTATGCAAAAATATGTCATCTTAACAAAATAGCATGTGTTTTTCAACTTATGTTACTCTATTATTCCCTGTATAAAACACATATCCGAGTCTTCTGACTAATAAAGTGCGGCTACAGCATTATCTAGTATGAACAGATGCTTCAACTAGGAATAATGCTTATTACAAACTTCAGAGTTACATAAAAAAGTGTACCAGCTACAGAGGGAATAGGACTCTCAGTAGTTCATTTAGTATACATTTGAGTATTGTGTTTGAGGTTTAATGAGAACACCACTATGTATCCCACATCATATATGTACCCTCTGTGCATTATTTCATTTGTTCCCCTTCAATAATTAAACAGATGTTCTGGGTGTATATAGCTAAAATAAGCAATTCAGAAGTCTAATGAATTATATCTAATTTAATATATATTAAATATATATTAAATATCCAATGTTTTCCCCCTCTGGCAAGAATAATCTTAGATATGCAGGGTAGATTAGGTGCATTTTATTCCAGCTTTCTTCAGTGATTTTAATAGAGGAATACAAGCTTTTCTTTTCAAAATCACCAGAGAGAAACAGTTATTGTTAAATCTAATGAAGGAGTCACCAAGTTTTATGGGTGAAGCAGACAAGGCTATTTTCAAAACTAGATCCTTGTCTTGACTAAAAAAAAATTTGACTATGATATATCCTGGATTTGAATTTTTTTGCTTAATGTCACTATAGGCAAAGATTTATCAGCCCTCTTTATGCAAAATGACAGGGCTTTAGGATAGTTTAATGTTTTAGGGATCCAAGTAGATAAGTTTATTTACCATGTTATCTCCTACTAGTTGCTCAGAGACTCTAAAAATCCAGATATTGTTCCTCCTCACACTATTCTCCAGGTGATCATTTTTTTTCCAAGAACTTGCTGTTTTGTTGAAGAAAGAAACTGATGTTATATTTTCTCCTTCTGTATAGGTCTGCTGTCTATGCCAGTGATAGACTACTCCATAGCAGATATCAGGCATTTCTGTTATTTTATTACTTCCCTGATTAACTCAATCTGCTTTGTACAATTTTCTTTTATTTTGTCCACTTTGGAGTCCAGTCTATCTAGATTTAAAGATAGGTCTTGTATACTACACAAAAAATAGACTGTAACTTTCTTCATTGAATTTTCTTGTGAAACTACTTTAGAGTGGCTCATCTTCCTTTGGTAAACCTTTATCTTAAAGCTTTGCCAGGAAAATATTTGAAATATATTTTTTTTTCCACTAAAATGCCCCAAGAGGTGTCTGACATGATATTCCAGCTTATTTAACTCATTACATCTGAGTGGCGCTTCCAGGTGCATATGCAATTACCTCCTACTGACATCTCTAGGTGTCAAATATTGCTTGTTCATATCTGGCTCAATAATTGCAAAACCATGGTATATACACGTTTTTTAAAAGATTCCATGTTAAAGTTTACACAATGGCAAACTCAACTGCATTGATATTTGACCTCTGTCTAGTGCAGGTAAAGAGATATTAACTGTTTTTACGATATTAATTTATATAGATATAATTTTCACATTTTTCTAAATATCTCAAAAACTGAGTAACACAAACAGAACTCAGCCTCATATGAAAGTTCTCAGCTAAAGGAATGAAATGCTGCTGATAGTATGTATGTAACTTGAGAGGTTGCTGAGATATTGTAAGTTGCTTACAAAATATTACAAACATAATAATTACTGTGTTAACTGTGAC
>NC_056748.1:686444606-686447106 GCF_019279795.1 Protopterus annectens
CATATTGTTCATATTTACTGAATGTTGTTTTGTTGTTGTTTCTAAATGCTTTGCCTCAGTCTTGTGACTCAGGGGACAGAAAAAAAACTGGGAGTTTTATTTTTTCTTTATTTTTTCTACTTCCTTTTTTGTTTGTGCGATATCATAGTATATATTGTTATCAGTGGAGCAGGTGCAGAATTCTTCTGTCACAGGATACAGAAGAAACAGATGCACAACAATAAGATTTTTACTGTGATTTGCAATGCTCTTGCACAATGTGTTGAGGTGAAGTGTTTTATACTTCAGATATTTCAGTTGTAATAATTATATAAACTGTCAGAATAAATGTTCATACTGGAAAATTGTTACAGAAGAAAGCAAATTATACATTTTCATTTGCAAAATATATATTTTCATCATTTTTAATTCCAAGTTACACAACATAAATATACATCCGTTAATCAAATTTCAGGTCAGTGAATCTTCCAAAATAGCACAGCAGTGGAACAAGTAATTTCACACTTGAACCTATTTTTAGTAGCAAGTTACTGTATAAATGAATAAATAAAAATAATAAATTAAACAAAGGAAATCATTTGCGAACAGAGTAAAGTATTCATATCAATGAAAATGAATAAAGATGAATGATACAACATTGATTTCATCTTTTTGAAAATTGTTGACATTCAGAAAGAGAGAGATAGCAAGAGAAATTTCAAGACCACAAGCTGTACTATTTTGTCTTTGTCAGTCTTACACACACACACACACACACACACACACACACACACACACACACACACACACACACAACCAGCTCTGCTAATAAACTACATCTTATTGAGGCACATCTAATTCTCTCATATTACTAAAATCCTAAATAGTTTAATCAAGCTATTCAGATCTGCAGAGCTATATCATCCACCTGTCTATGTCTCTATCTGTATTTTTTTATAGAAATTTATTTAGCAAATTAGAGACAGAGCTGACATATTCAGTATTCATTATAAGCTGTTACTATTTATTTGTAAAAGTAGCGCATACAAACTGAGTAAACAGATGAACTATGGAAGAGTAGTCAGATAACCAATTGTTGCTTGGACATTATTAATGCAATGCAATGTTTGGAATTACAGTTATTGTGAATGGGTCACCACATATTGCATGTCAACCATGCTAAATCTATTCAGATTGATATCATACTTTAATATACCTTCTCTATATAATAATGCAATGGTGTATCTCAGAATACTACAATACTGACTAACATAAACCTGGTATATTTGATGAAGCTGTCAGTTCATTAAGTATAGAAACTTAAATTTATTTATGCTCTTTGAGAAGAATGTTATGCTATTGACTGAACTGATTTTTCCTTAAATTAGTAATGCACATGTAGGGATTATTCACAGAGTCTAAGCATGCTCTCATCTGGTCTTCACCGAAAATGTCATGCAGTCTTCTGCAGTTGCTAAGGGAGGTAGGTCGTTTCTTAGCCCTATTATTTTTCATCCCTATATTTTTGTAATGAAGACACTATTCAGTCTTCTGTGGGTTCCTCATTAGGTTTGTTACCTTTGTTAGCAGTCTGGTATGCCACAAATCCCAGTCTATGATTTTTAATGAGATATTAGAATGCAGACTAGAGCAGAAACAGGGCTAGTTTTTTGAACTAAGATACTGAAATGCCTGTCATCAGATATGCTTCCACTGCACATTTGCATTTTAGTGAAAGGGTTGAACAGCACTGCTCATAATACAACAAATTCTCTATAGTCACTAAAACAGACATATCTTAGCAGATTTCTAATGATCATAGTTGAGCTTTTTAGAATTAGTTTTATTGAGCCATAACTTATATTGTGATTCAACAACAATCTCTCGTTTGAATATTGCCAATGCACACTTAAGGGACACAGATGAAGTAAGATTTCTCACTTTGCTTAGTTTACCTGTAATAAAAGTGATACCTTATGTAAAATTAAAGATTACTGTAAGGAACTACTTACAGCAGTGTGTGTGTGTGTGTGTGTGTGTGTGTGTGTGTGTGTGTGCGCACGTGCTAACTAATTTTTAACAATCAACAAAACAGAAAGGTATTGCCATAAAATGGAAGTGTCAGTTTTATGCTCCTAGATAGCCCTAAGTACCACAGAATGTGTACACATGCCAAGGTCAAAACTGCAGAGGTAATGAATGACAGGATATTTGTGAGGTATTGGTTACATAACCCAATAAAGCTTAAATGACATGCAAATGTTTTTATTGTAAATATACTGATATATTTCTACTCTTTCCCTTATTCTTTTGAGCAAATCTCCATTTGGATAACATAGATAATGCAGCTCAGCTCATCTCATGCTTATATAATTAAGGGACATTTGGATAAGGTAAACAGAGTATTAAAGTGGTGTGCTCTTGATGACCAATGGTACAGAAAGTCAGAATTCTGATTTTGCTTCAGAATTCCTGTGTTAAATGTTACCCAAATAATGGAATAGTTAGAGATGAGTTGGCA
>NC_056748.1:686452106-686534606 GCF_019279795.1 Protopterus annectens
TGGGTAGAGAGTTTTTGCCAAAAGGGATGACAATACACTTTTTGGCACTGAGATTGAGGCCATGGTTTTGACACAAAGCATCTGTCTCAGTGAGGCCCTTTTGTAGGATATCCACATCATTATGAGTTTTGATTATGGCTCCTAGTTTGCAGTCATCTGCGAATTTTGTTACCCAAATATGTTTTGTGTTAGCCTGTACTTCAGAGAAGTAGATACCAAACAGGAGAAGACAAAGGACTGAACCCTGTGGTACTCCACTTGTCACTGGTCTGAAGTTGGATTTAGAGTTTGCTACTTTCACAGTGTGGGTTCTGTCAGTGAGCCAGTTGGCAACCCATCTTGTTTCATAGGTATTTATACCTAGTTTATTGAGTTTGTCTATAATTCCAGAGTGGGGGATGGTGTTGAAAGTCATGGCGAGATCTAGATAGGCTGTGTGAACCACTTTACCCTCATCTACGGCTTTGGTGACTGCTTCAAAGAAGTCTATCAGGTTTAGGAGGCATGATCTGCCTTTTACAAACCCTAACTGGGTAGGGTCCAGAGTTTGGAGATTACCAATATCATTGTTTATAAGTTCCATGATGATATGCTCCACAACCTTGCAGACCAGACTCGTCAGGCTAATGGGGCTGTAGTTCCCGGGGTCAGTGGTGGCTCCCCCTTTGTGGAGTGGGATAACCGTTGCTGTGCACCATTCAGTGGGCACAAAGTTTGAGGTGAGGCTAGGATTGAACATTGTACTTAGGTGGGGTGCCAGTTCATTCTGTAGTTCATGTAGAACGCAGCCTGGGATGTTGTCAGGTCCCATGGATGCTGTGTTCTTGGCTTTGGAGAGTGTATTTTTACCTGTGTAGCCATGATTACAGGTACTTTGCATTTTTCTGGTATAGAGGTTGACCCTTTAGGGGATGAGAGAGGGGTAAAGTTAGCACTGAACCTATCTGCCAGGATGTTGGCAATATCAGTTGGTTCTGTATATTTAGTGCCATTGTGCTGTAACTCAGAGCAGATCTGAGTGTTGCCATTGAGATTCTTGACATAGCTATAGAATGCTTTGTGGTTGTCTTTAGAATCAGTGGTGATTTTGTTTTCATAACTAGCTTTGGAGGATTTTATGAGGGATCTCAGATTCTTACTGAGGCTGACCAGGGAGTTCCTCCAATCATGGGATTTTATTCTTTTTTGAAACAGTTTCTTTCTTCTGTTGCAGTTTGTTTATAGCAGGGGAACACCAGATTGGCTTGCTTTTTTTTTGGAGGATAGCATCTTGGTTCTGTCAGGGATTGCACGAGCCATGCACTCATGTAAGTGCTTATAAACTGCAATTGTATAGGATTCAGCAGTTTTATATCTATTGTCCGTCAGCATGGGTGTCGTGAAGTTTGCCACTTCTGTCTTAAGAAGCATGAAGTTGGCTTTGGAGAAATGTTTTACAGTGGTTTCCCTAATGAGATGTGGGGTGGGATGTGGATATCTAGGGTGATTTGCTTGTGGTCATATCTGACCAACGAGGAATTGACCTTTGGTGTGGAACATCGATTGCCCATGTTGGCAATGACCAGGTCTAGGATATTGCTGCCCCTGGTGAGGGTGTGGATAAGTTGATCCAAGGCATTGAAATTTATGAATTCCAGAAAACATTGAATACAAGAGTTGGTACATGAGTAGTTTTCACAGTTAATGGTGAGGTAGTTGAAATCGCCCATTATTAGGGTGTTAGCTTGTACCCTAATATTTTCCAGTGTATCAAGAAATGAGGAGTGGGAATCCTGGGGCATAGTGGGGGATCTGTAGCAAGCTACAATATGCATTGCAGTCTTGCCCAGAGTTAGTTACACTTGGATAATCTCAGATGCATTATGCTGAGCAACTAGCCTGGCGGTGTGGATATTCTTAATGAATATGGACACTCCTTTGCCTTTAGTGCTTCGGTCCAGGTTAGGTGGCTGAAAGGTGTGGTATGAATTATAGCCTGGTAATGCAGGGGTGCTGTCTGGAACCTTGAACCAGGTCGCTGTCACTGCACATATGTCGATGTTCTCCATTTTAAGGATAGATACTTATATACATACATATATATATATATATATATATATATATATATATATATATATATATATATATATACATACACACACATACATATATATATTTATATACACACACACACACTCACATATATAGATATATTTTTTCCTTCTCTTCCTTGGTCAGGGATAGAGGATGGGCCATTGTTATTTTGGCTAGGTTCTGTTACATTGAAACAGAGAAATAATAAAAACCAAACAAAAAAAAAGAGAGAGAGCGAGAGAAAGAGCAGAACAAAGGAGGAAAGACGGTACCACATTTGACAATTTTGTGAGGATGTAGGTCCAGCAAGCGACTTACATGTTGTTAGTAGTGGCCATTATCATTGGTGGGTGGTTTAGGTCACTTTTTTAATGAGGAGCTCCATTTCCATGCTCTTGACTGGGTTTGGGATTTGTTGATGGTGGTGGTATTCTACAGTCATCTTTAATGCATTTCCCTCAGCTGAAGTTGGGAATGGCTTTTCACGGGTTCCGAGCGAGTTAGAGTAGTGGCTGCCACCACGTATGCACTGTATGGAGCTAACTGTCGGTCGAGCATGCCCATATTTTACAGCTGTACAGCTTTTCACAGTAGGTCAGATTTTTACCTCATATTTTGACCTGCTGGTTGTAGATTTGTGGCTTTCTGGGAAAACATTGCCAAATCTTGGAAGACTGAAGTCAGGAAATAATGACCGGCATTTGAGAATGCAGACTTCACAATCCTGATGAGTTGGTGCATAGGAGCATCATTCTACTTCAGTGACTTGGACACATTTATTTATTTCCTTCTGTCACTATTGGAACTGGTCTTACTTGTCATTCAACACATTTTATAATAGAACAGGCAGTTCATCCCTCCTATGAAATACAGGCACTCTTTCTGTAGACCGTCTCTACTGAAATTAATCCCCTGTAATAATATAATAATAGCTTTACTTAAAGAGCTAACATTATTCTGTGATGTAATGGTTGCCATAAGCCTGGTGACTTGGATGTCATATGCTTAATTTCCCCTGTAATCACCAAGACTCTTCCTTAACTTCCTACAAATGTTTATTAACATTGCTTATTGTTGGAGTGTCAGGAGTCTTCTGTCTCTGAGTTATTTCCTTTTCAGCAGTTAATAAAATCAGTGGAAACAAAGCTCTTTGTGTGAACCATAAATGCTGGAATAAACTCCCTTAATATAAAGATCCTAATCACCAGTATGTCACTATGGCTTGCGTGTAGTGTAGAACCACACATACAGCTACAAGATACGTATGTGTATCATGTTAAATGCATTCCGGGGAGTATGACTGATATAGGCATTAACATCTGCCAGATGAGAGCATCAGGAACAATGCTGTGGTTTTTAGGTGGATCCATCAATGATGGCATCATTAGTGTTGTGCACAAGCTGGATGCTCATGAAGTAAAACAGCATTTCTTCATATAGACCAACTGAGATCCTGCTGCAAAGTATCTCACACTGTGACTATAGTCACCTGGTACGACTAGTATATCTGCTACACTATGGAATGGATACATGATGTTTATTCAGTACTTCATATATCACACACACTATTCATAACAGCATCCATTATGTCTAGTTAGATAACTGAGACAAATCCAACGTATTACTTCTGGACAGTGGAATGTGCCAATCACCTGAATGTGGATGTTTAATGGAAATTTCATTATCACTGAGATGGGACAACTATGCTCTCCAACTCTTGTTTGGTCCACATGGCAATTGTCACATATGTTGACCATGGTTGTCCTGCTAACACTGTACCTGACAACCTGACAAGGATATTGCTCATTCAGGTAGTAGTGGTTCACGCATCCTTGATTTTGACAATGTCACCTGGCTGGACGCGCAGTATCTGCACACACACCATTTCCCATGTACATCAATACATTCAGTAAATATGGCATTTGCTGCTCCAGTACACAAGAACATCTCAATGTTCACCATGATTGACTATGCCATATCTTTATTCTTTTCACATATCAGTTACAGCTAAATGATGCATCAATTTCTACATCACTGTTTTTCATTTATATTGTCTCCATCTCTTGTTACTTCTTAGTGCATATCCTACATCTGTCTAGGCATTTCTGACTTCCACTATTTACAACTGCCCCAAGAAATTGTTCTTTTGGTTTCTATTGTATTATGTTTAATCACATTTTCACTATGCTGAACTGTTTTGGTGTAGCTGTGACCCACAAATGGCAGAATATTTAACAAAAATTACAAATTACAGAGTTTGTTTAAAATGCCTCATTAAATGGGACCTGTTTGAGAAAGTGTTTCATCCAGACTGGGAGGAAACAACACACTCTTGATATTTTAAGAGGAAAGAAATGCTTATGATTTTCACCAAAAGTCTTAGTAAGAGTTCATGCTGAGCCATGTTATTGGGAGTAGGGTATGTGCAGTTGATGAACAAGGTAGGCCTTTGGCATTGCTTAATGTTGTCATTAGGAAGTATTACTTTTATGACAGTTTTGACATTTTCTTTCTCTTCACAGATGGTTGGTATGCATTGTATCACAGGTAGAAGAGCTGTTTTGAGAGCTGCCAATGAGTGGGTCTCCTGTTGAGATGGGGGAGGAAAGTGGTGTGCCCAGATGGAAGAGATGAAGTCAGGCATCAAAGAGCAGGTCAGTGGTCTGGGGAAAGCAGACAGGGGATAGTGCCAGAATGGAAGTTCTGTTTGGTGGAGAAGTGCACATTGAAGTTACAGGTAAGGATACACTGGTGGGGGCTTAGGTGGATGTGGCTGGTTTGGGGCAGTTGGGATTAGCCCTGGGAGTAGGACACGGTTTGACACCACTTTGGCAGCCTGAGGAATTGTATGCACAGTAGAGTGTCAGGAGAAGTTTAGTGATGAGGGCAGATCCGGAGGGATGCATTGAGTGGGGAGGGTAGCTTAGGGTAATCTTTAGGGAGTTTAGGGTCATGATTGGGGAGGGGTTCTGTCGCAATAGCAAAAGGGGAGTTCAGATTTTGAAATGGGATTGGGGAAAGGCTACATGTGCAAGATTTGGGTCAGGTGAAAGAGGTACCTTTCTGATCCCATACATGCCACCGTCTGAGAAAGAAAAGATATGGAAAGGCATGTGCAGGGAGATCATCAAGTTAACTGATGTGGAGGGGGTGCAGTGCTTGGTGGAATAGGAGATGGCAAATAGCAAAGATCTTCTAGTGGCTTTTGCAACTCTGGGGTGGAGGAGAGTGGGTCAGCTGTGAGCAATAACATTGAACAATTGGGGGTTAGGTTGCAGGTACTACATGGCAGGCTGGAAGAGGATAACTCCATGGCTTTCTTATGTTTGGCTTATTTTTATGATTCATGGGGCACAATAACTATGGGGGAGGGCATGGCTATGGTATGATCAGTGCTTCCATAAGCAAACGGTGGTAGGTCAAGCACTGCATTGGGAGTTAGGCACCCAGACATTTGGTTATCCCTGTAATGAATAACTTTGGGGCCATTAGCAGATGGTGTAAGTTAGGAGGGGGAAGGTTGGTGTGTGGGGCCTTAAACATGAGATGTTGTTCGTAGGTGGTGTGCAGGTTTTTACATGCTGGTGCAAAGTGTGCAGGCTTACATCTAGCTTTTCACTGTGGTCATCAAGAAAGGAAATTTCTGAATCTGCGCTCTTCTTGACTGAAGGGGGGCATTACCTCCTTCTCTCCAGAGATTTCAAGGCTTTTGGGGGTGAGGTAATTTTCGAGGCGAGTAGTTTCTTTGAGGGGCCACAGGGGAAGATTGATCATTACAGCATATGTTTAGGTAATTTCCTGAGTCGGCAGTGGAGGAGGAATTTAAGGGTTTTCTGTAGGTTTACTGTTAAGTCAGGGGTGAAATGTGGGGATCAATCAGTAGGAATTTGTATATGGAGTGAGAAAGGAGGATATTTTGAAAATCTGGAGAGGAGTGGGGTGCAAGCTAGTCCTTGGCCTATTTCTTTGTCCTCTTGTTGACTGAAAGATTTGTGGTTGGGAAGAGTGGATGTTAAGTTTGCTTTTGGTTATTACTGGTGCAGAAGGAACAGTGGCCATGGTTGGGTATGGGGTGGAGAACAAATTTACTTTGACATGACCACGGTGATTTTTTTTTTTTTTTTTTGTGGCCTGTACCATTTGACAAGTTTAGCATCACAATGCATTGGATTGGTTAGCAATGGAAGGCAGTGCATTAAGTGGACGATTTCTTCCTGGCAGATGGAGGGTTTGAAGGAGCGATGAAGGGCATGTGGGTGTTTTTGGTGATAATGAGCTGTGTGTGTTCCATTTGGCTATGCCGAGGTTGAAGGACCCTGCCAAGGCATTTTGCTTTTGGTGTTAGTGGATGCTGGATGAGGCTTGCTTTGTTTCCCACTCAAGAAGATAGAGCACTTGACAGGAAAGTTGTTTGGAGTGGGATGCAGGGATAAAGTACAGATCAGGGATGTTATGGAGTTCTTAGGGCTAATTAATTTTGTTTGCTGGGCAAGTCATCCTGAGCATACATTTTGTAAGTCTGTGGCTTTCTTGTTAAAGGGGGAAGAGCAAACATCATGGATGCAAGGTAAGGCTGTCTATTTGCTTAAGGTGATTTGACTGCTATTAGTGTATTTCTGCAGGGAAGGGTTGCAGGATTTGATGAAGTTTTGGTCAATAGATATAATGTTGCAGGGCTGAGGTAGAGTTGCCAGCACTAGGGTGGATAGGTGCTGGCCGATGGCAAGATAGGCTCTTAAAGTTTTGTTGTGGGGGTTATAGTTAGTGAATGGTGGCTCCATGGGTTATAATTTATGGGTAACATCTCTATGGATGCATCATGGAGTTTTTGTGTCATGGAGTTTTTGGGTGTCAGGGTGGTTGGAGTCACTGGTGGGAAGATGTGACTGTATTTTCTGCATCAATAGAGATATTTTTGCACACATATGAAACAGCCCAGATGGGGAAGGGTGGGCAGATTGTTCTGGCAAAGGACAGGCATGAGTTGTTGTGTCTAGTGGGGTGGGCTAAGAGGTTATGACAGCCTCATGCTGGGAGCCACAAAACTGGATTTTCAGTTGAAAAGGGGGGTGGTGATGATGGGAAATCAGTTTGGGTGCGAGAGGAGAAGAGCTTTCAGTGTATTGGTTTTACAGGAGAGAGATTTTCAACTCACTAATTTTGCATTGGAAAGGCTGCTTATTTGGGGTGAGAAGGTAGGTCAGTAGATATTATTAAGAGGGGAGGTAGTTGGCCTCAAATGACTTTTTATCTTAGTAGATAATTGGTTAATTTAGTATTTTTATAATTTTGGAAAAGCACTTGTCATCCTAGGTCATGCATATATTCATGTTGGTCATTCTTATGTCCATTAGGCAGCAAAGGGGGCTGTAGTTAGGCCGGATGCACTCGATTGGGTATGCATTGTTTCGGGTGGCATGGGGTTCCTTAAAGTCTTGGTGGTACCTTTGGAAGGTAACTATCTGGGAAAGAATCTGAAGCTATAACCGGTAGATAGGATAACTGAGGATCTCTTTATTTTAAAGAGGTCATACCCAGGTATGTGTGTTATGTGGTCAGAGGTAGTACCATGGTTATTTAGCTTTGAAAAGAGTTAATCAGTTCTTTTTTTAATTTTAGGCTAGTTAGGCAACTGGCTGCTTTGGGTATTTATATGATAGGGCATTGGGACATTGGTGACAGGGATCCAGTTTGGATGAGAGAGGATGGAGTACATCTGAATGATTTTGGTTTGATCCTCTTTAATGTACACTCAGGATTGTTTTGGTGGATTTGGTGAAGGATCTGGAGTGAATGAGTGTGAACAGCCTGAGTCAGGCTGGCTGGCAGAAAAGAGGTTCAGGCTTGTCCCTATTCTGTTCCCCCTCTGGTGTTGGATGTTCAATTCAATAAGTTGGGAAATGAAAGTGAGAGATGGAGCACTGCTTGATAAGTAAAAGTAAAAGTAAGCAAGCGGAGGTGAGGATGCAGCTTATTTGGTTAGGATGAGTGTGGTTATATTACCCTAATAAAGGGCAATAAAAACAAAACGGAATGTAGCACAGGACGCCAAAAGCAGATTTTTCTCAAGTTAACGTTTTTTAATAAGAGCGTTTTCGCCACTGTTACACAGTAGCTTCCTCAGACAATAAAAATAAGGCACCACGATGCTTTATAAAAGATAGGACATAGCCTGATGACATCATTTCCTCTACAGGTGAGGCACATATTCATCAATTAGTTAAGCAGACGCCAGGATACAAATAAAATAAATGTTTTGCCTGGCTTTACCAACTTAAAACGCTAAAGCATAACTAACCATGACAAGTGCACAATTACAAACCCGGCAAACCCCGTTATACTAAGTATAAGCTATATTTATGTCCATATAAAACATTTTTAAGTAATTTTAAACTGTAAAAATGAATAAATAAAAACAAAGGCAAACATATAAAATTGACCAAAGGGCCGCCCAAGTAGGGCATTAATAACATCACTAACAAGTGGTGACATAATGTCGATGCACCTAAAGTCTCCAAAACAGTGTAAATGTTGGACATTGCAAAATGTAACATAATAGTAGTCAAATGTTAATAATACAATATTTGCTGAAGCCCCAACCCAAGCACCCACAAATGCAGTATGTCAAGTAATTAATGGCCTTCAAAGTCAAGATCTAAGATAACTTTTATATTTTAATATTACGGAAATATTGCATGCTTCGTTTAAACCTGGTGGGGCAAAGGCGTTGAGGAGCAGTTGCCATTCCAACTCTTTTATTTCTAACAGTAAAGGTTGGGGTCCCCCTCTTATTCCTAAAGTTACCATGTCAATCCCCATAAAGCAAAAGCTGTGGCCAGGGTTATCCAAAACATGCTTTGAAAGGGCATTATCCAGCTTCTGCTTTTTTATGGCATAACTATGTTGGTAAATTCTGTCTCTTAATCTACGGTCAGTTTTACCAACATAGTATGCCTTACAGCAATTACAAAGGGCAATATACACCACAGACCTAGTATCACAGGAAATTTTGTGTTTGATGAAAAATTTTTGATCTTTAATGGTGAAGGAATTCCCTGCCTTTATAAATCTGCATTGGTTGCACATACCACAAGCAAACGTGCCGGTTTGTCTAGGTGTTATGTTTTGCGTGTCCCACGTTTGCAATAGGTCTTTAAGGTTTTTGCCCCTTTTATATACAAATAGGGGGTAAGTGCCCAAGGCCTCAACCAGGTATGTATTATTCAAAATGAACTGCCAGTTTTTCCTGATAATGGAACACACTATACTAGCATGATTACTGTACGTAAAAATGAACCTGGCCACCTGGTCTTTAAAATTTTGTGTAGGCTCATCAAGATTATAGGAAGAAACACCAGTAGATAAACAGTCAATAGGTAGTTCAACCAAGTCAATAGTCTGTGGGTTGTTTAACTTATCACCCTCAAGAAGGGGTTTGTAAAACCCTGAAGCTCTTTTCATAGAGACTTCGTCGATCAAGCTGTCTATCAATTCGCCCGGGTATCCCCTATTTACAAACATATTCTTGAGGGTGGAACACTCCTCGTCAAAGGCCTTAGATGTATTACACATACGGGTGGCTCTAACCAATTGGCCCTTAACAATCGATCTTTTTTGTTTCCATGGGTGACTGCTAGTGAAATGCAAAAAAGCATTACAATAGGTGTGCTTCCTATAAATACTAGAGAAAATGCCGGTATTAAAGGGATCTTTTATGAGTTTGACATCTAAGTAATCAATTTCACTAGAAGAGAATTTATAAGTGAATTTTAAGAAATTGCAAGACTCATTCATGTCCTCGACCAACTTAGTTGCAATATCAAAGTCGCCTTGGATAAGGATGAACACGTCATCCAAGAATCGAGTGTAAAATTTGTTAACATTTTTAAATATAGGGTTCTTAAAGAGGACGTTCATTTCCCAGTAGGCGACGACTAAGTTGGCTACACTGCCACCACAGGGTGAACCCATGGCGATTCCCCTTTTTTGTAAATAGTAGCAGTTGTTGAAGATAAAAAAGTTAGAGGACAAGATGATATCCAGCAAAAGAGTAACAACATCAATTTCATCTTTGGAAGCATTTAAATGAAGTAATATTAACTCAACCCATTCCAATGCTTCTTGATGTGGTATAGACGTATATAAGTCTACCACATCGATGGTAAGGAAGTTATTGGAAGGTGAGAAAGGAACATCATTTATAGCTTGAAGGAAAGACCAGGAGTCTTTGCAAATTTGTGGTAATAACTTCAGGTATTTTCCTAAAATATGGTCAACAACTTTAGAACAAGGGTGGGTGATAGAACTTCTTCCATCAACAAGGGCACGCATAGGTGGGTCCACTAAATTTTTATGAATTTTGGGAATCCCAAACATAACAGGGATTTTGGGGAACGAAATATTGATGAAATTAAAAGTTTCGATGTTTATTCTTCCCTCAATAAACAAATCCCTGAGATATCCTTTGATTTTATTGTATTGCCCTGATGTTTCATTTAAGGAAGACATTTCATAGGCAGGGGAGTCTAAGACTTTACACATTCTAACATGGTAGTCTTCTTTATCAAGAATAACCAAACCCCCACCCTTGTCTGGTTTCATTACCCTAATGGGTAAATTCCGTAAATTTTTCAAACTTTTTCTTTGTTCAAATGAAATGTTATTAAAGTTGTTAAACCATTGGATGTTTTCAAACAATTCTCTGAAGTCTAATTCGCAAACATACTCAAATGTATGCAGGATGGGGTGCAAGGGCGGGTTAAAGCTACTAAGTAATTTAAAAGGTGTATTTTCTGTATTAGGAAGGCCTTTAAACATTGCTTTAAGGTTAAGGTTTCTTACGAAACACTTAAATTCAATCAGTAGTTTCGCCAAGCCTACTTTCTGGTCAGGTACAAAATTTAAACCATAAGCAAGTAGTTCAATAAGGTCTTGTTCAATTTCCAAACTCGAGAAATTGTAAACAGTAAAGTCACCTTTTTTATTTTTTAAAAATACTTGGTTTTTCAGAGTTATTGGTTAAGGATCCAAAGTTTGATTCTACTTCGGCCTGTTCCGGTTGTTGTTCCTCTGATAGTTCCTTCGCCCTAAAAAAGATTTGTTATAATTATTAGGCCGCTGTTCTTTATAATTAACAGTGGCCTTAGTCCTATTGCTTCTCCTAGGCTGGTGGGCCGACGAGCCCTCATCCCCATCGTCCTGGTCTAGTTCTTGTTGTTCGGAAACGGTAGTTGGAAAGTTTTCACCAGTTTCATAATTTCCAGTTTCCAAACATTCAGTAGTGATAATAGTTCCTTTTTCTTTTTTAAACAAATTAGGGTAGGCTGCATCATTAGCATAGGCTTGCCTATCTCTAATTAGTTTCTTATTTTTATTCACTTTTAATTTAACCAATAAGGCATCAATGCTTTCAAATATTCTTTGATAGTCATACTTGTATCTAACAAAATTGATGTCCAGTTTGATGCTTTCATTAAGAGCATTAGTTTCAGTCAATAAAAGATCAATATGCTTCGTATAATGGGTCACCATCAAGTCCAAAAGTTCAAGACCCTGTTTGTTAAACAAACTAGAAAGGGCATCAGCAAAAGCCCCATCTTGGAATAGTCTAGTAGGGGTAAAGGAACTCCTCAACCCCTTTGGCACAACATTTTCATTAATACATTGCTTGAAGTATGATACTTCAAGCTGAAGTTTTTTTATCTTTAACATATTTGAGTCTAATATTTTTAAACTGCTTGATAAACTTTCGGCATTGTTACCTGTGGGTTGAAGCCCTGTAGCCGACGAGCCGGAATGGTTAGGCATTCCAAAAGCAAACGCCTCAGTGTTTTGGACCCATTCACCAAAGGTAGGCACGCCAATAAGCCCAGAGTAGTTGTTTCTATTATCCACAAGCCGATGACTATTCGTAGGTCCCGTATTGTTAGAACCAGAACCGGAGCCAACTGTTTGCGCCACCCGAGAGTGTTCATATTGGTTTAAAAGTGGTGAAGCGCTAGGTACAACATAAGCGTCATCCATGGAGTTTACCCCGTTTAATGTTGGCATCCTCTGGGGTTGTCCTGGAGGTAATGAGCAAGTTGAACCAGGTGTCGGTACGTTCCCTACACGGGAACCTACACTTGGCGCTGATTTAGATTCAATATTGTCCAAGCGAGCGGTTATGGAGTCTAACCGCTGAGTTAAAAAAGCCATAAGATTTTCAAAGTTGTTAACGTCGCTGGATTTATCAGCTTCTCTTGGAGCAGGGGTCTCAGACCCAAATAAATTTGGCGTCCCAGGGCTAGCCATTCCTTACAAACCAAACCGACACTGCAGAAGAAGAGTAAACACCAATAAAACACAAAACGGAATGTAGCACAGGACGCCAAAAGCAGATTTTTCTCAAGTTAACGTTTTTTAATAAGAGCGTTTTCGCCACTGTTACACAGTAGCTTCCTCAGACAATAAAAATAAGGCACCACGATGCTTTATAAAAGATAGGACATAGCCTGATGACATCATTTCCTCTACAGGAAAGGGGGTTAGATGTTTAATTCATCGAGTTGAGGAATGAAATTAAGTGATTGGATGCTGCTTTAAAAGTAAAATAAGTGAAAGGAGATAAGGACATTGCTTATTTGGTTAGGGAGAGTGAGGTTACACTACTCTAATAAGTAAATGGTTATATAGATGTTCATGCTGTAACTAATAAATTAAATTATTGTTCGATATAGTTATATTTATGGAAGTTTAATAAAGGTTGACAAATGTAATTTGGTGTGATGTGTTTATTGTAGGGGACCTGGACAAGTGATTGATCTGCTAGGGGCTGTCTGATTTGTTTCTGTAGTAATGTTTCAAGGGCACATGTCAGAACCTACATCTCTCTGTGGTATTTGGATATCTATTGGTCAACTTCTTTGGATGTCCATGATATATAAATATATACATATATATATATATATATATATATATATATATATATATATATATATATATATATATATATATATATATATATAGATATATATATATAAATAAAAGTTTATTGTTGTGAGTGGTGATTAAGTTAAAAAATGTATGTGTGCATCTTGTATAAATCAATTTTGTCAAAGGTATATCTATTAACAGACCATGCCCAAGTTAGACTTAGCAAAAGTTGCTAAAAAGGGTACATACATTTTATTAAACATAATTTCAGGACCGGTTTGATCTCAGAGTTAGTATATATTTAAAGAATCAAGAATAAGTATATGTGTATGTGTGTGTGTGTGTGGGGGGGGGGGGGGATCAGGATTACTTTCCTGCAAAAATATTAATGCTGTGATTTTGAATAAGGAAGATATGCTCTTCTTACTTGTACTTGTACTTGTACTTCCTACTTGTAGTGTTATTTATAAAATTTTCAAATTCATGTAACTGTATAAAAAGTAACATACTGCCTAAATCCTGAACTCGGAAACAATATGTCAATCTCCCATTCCGCCATAACAAGGTTGGCGTAGCTATTGACACAGGACGTGCCCATAGCTACGCCATCCTTCTGTAAATACAACTCTTTTGCAAACACAAACACATTGTTCTCTAAAATGATTTCCAGAAACAATGCTATCAATTCAATCATACTAATGTCTATGGACGTGTATTTCCTCAGGTAATTCTGTACACTATCAACCCCACTACTATTAGGGATCACAGTGAAAAGGCACACTACATCAAATGTAACCAAGAAATATTCATTACTCTCTTCCAATGTAGTTACATACTCATACTACAAGTTATTTAAAATTTACAATGAGTTATTCGAGAGACTATATTTCTTTTTTGGATGTAGACATTATTAGATTAAGTAATGGCCTATTGAATACTTCCGTTCATAGGAAAAGTTGTTATAAGAACACTTTGCTTCATAGAACAAGTATGCATCCATTTCATGTGTTTGGAAATGTGGCAAGAGGGCAGGCCATGAGGGCGTCCCGACTTAATCCCACAGATGAAGGTTTTAGGAAAGAGATCTCAGGTTTGAGACAAGGTTGTTGATGAGGTCATATAATGAGGTTGAAATAAATAAGGCCTTGACTGATACTTATAGTTTGAGAGACTCTAAAGCGTGTCCATATTTCTTCAGTAGGCTTAGTAGTGATGAGTCGGAGGGGAATGGACATGTGTCAAGGGTTAATAATACTACTCTGAGTATACCGATTTATTATACAAGTGATGTATCCAACATTAAAGATATTGTAGAAAAATACTGGGATATTTTGAGGGTAGATGATGATATTGGCAAGGTAGTAGGAGTAAAACCTAGGTATATATACAAAAATAAAATGAATTTAAAAAGTATGTTATGTCACAAAGATGGGGTTAGGCAGTTGACATCCAGGTTTAACACTACTGCCTGTGGAAGTTGTAATCAATGTGCCTTCATTAATAACAGTAATAGATTTGAACAACCTGTTACAGGACAAGTTTTTTCTTTCTTTACAGGGACTAAATGCAGGTCAGAAAATGTGATATATCTCGCTACCTGCACTGCCTGCCAAGTGTTTTACATAGGTAAGACTAACAGGCAGTTGAGAGAGAGAATCAGAGAGCATGTTTACAAAATGAGAATAGGGGATGTTACTAATGCTTTAGCAAAACACCAGAAGATGGCAGGGATTACACATACTTTTACCTTTTTTGTTTTACAGAATATTCATACTACTTTGAGAGGGGGGGACTTGGAAGCCTATACACTTGAGATGGAACTCAGATGGATTATTAGATGTAAAGCAGATTCGACTCCTGGGTTGAATGATAAGGTTAGCCTTCAAGCAATTTTAAGAAGAAGGAAGTTATATAAAGTTTTAAATAAATAATTAATTAGAACTGCATTATTTTAGATAATATAACTGTATTACAGCATTAAAGCTTTTTATATTGTATGTCTTTTAACATTTATCTCTATTTTTAAGATGTTTTAAATGGATTAATTGTTTGATTTATACAACGCCCTGATACTGATTAATGAGGGTATTTAATGACTGTTTAGTTTGTGTGCTGCTACAGTCTGATGAAGCCGTTTTGGTGAAAGCACTCACTGCATGCAATAAAGAACGTTCCTCGTATTTTGGAGTATCTTGTGGATTGTTATCTTTTTGCCATATACTTTGCCTTGACTTTAATTCGTTGGTTATACAGTGAAGTTGTTTGAGTGCATGAGAAGGAAGTGTTGAGTTGTTCAAGCCTCTACGTTCCTGCTTATGAATTTTTTACTTTGGTGTTATACGCTATTACAGGAACGTGGTCACTCTGCGCAAGTTTCTTTTTGATTTGTGTGATCAAAGAGTATGACTTACAGGACACAAATTTTAATTTAAGCAAGTGTAATGATGACACAGTCATGATTGCAAACTGTATTCTAGAAGTGGAATTGCAATTAAAACATGAATCAGGTAAATCAGGTAACACTGTATACATTTCAAATTACTTGAATTAAGTAAGAGTGGGTATATGAAAGAGTGATGACTACCCAATGTTTGCTATTTTCTACCTTTTTCCATTAAACAACAGCATAATGATTGTTTCTGAAGATAGGTATTAAGTTCCTGACTGAACTGTGTTAGTTTGCTGCTTTGTCTAATGTTTCCTGGGAGACAATTTCAGGAGACTGGGGCAACATTAAAAAATACCATTTCTGCAAGCTAGTTTAAAAGGAGGCCGGCCTTGGTGTGTAGCAATTTGGCTCCTAAGAATGTGATCAGTGGAGTGATTCATTAGAGTGGTGTGAACCAAAGGCAGTAGGACGTGGGGAACCAGTTTATTTTTTAGACAGATATGTAGCAGTGTTATATTTTGCAGAGCAAGGTGAATATTTCGAAACATTTTGCTTGTGGTTCTTTGCAGAACTGAGTGATGAGGAGTCGGATGAGTACAGGAATAAGAAGGTTGCATTCAAGTCTTGCGTTAGGCGTGTTTAATGAAATACATATCTTCATGTACCCTCAGTGAGTATATCAGAGAACTGTAGATTGTGTAGGAAAATGTTAATTGGTTTAGTACTTTGAATGAGCGCAGTTGTGTATGTAGTTTGAATGACAGTGTTTGGTTGAAAAGGATACTCAAGTATATTTACTGCATAATGCTTGAGAGGGGATGACATTTGGGATCTAATATATACATTTGAGAGGGATTGTGCATTTTTTAGAACATCCCAGAAACAGTGTGTTTAATTTCAGGCATTCATTTCTAATTTGTTACTAGAACGCTAGTTGCAATGAAGAGTGAAAGGGTTTTAGACAATTATTAAATAAGGGGAGTCTTTCTATGTTTAATGGTTAGGTCTATGTTATCTGTGTAAAGTAATAAGTTAGAGTCAGGTAAATCTGTTGCATGAGCACTGAGTGTTGGTGAAAAGGGGGGATATTAGAAAGTGGTCTAACGTCATTAATAGATGTGGCGTTATTCATTTTTGGGAGAGGAATACTAAACGAACACTTGAAGACATATGGAAGTTGATTGGTTCATATGGAAAGAAGAAGAAAGTGAGAGGTTTGCAAACTTATTCCAAACTAGCTGCGGTGGTGGTGCTGCGGTAGCGTTGTCGCCTCACAGTAATATGTTGTCCTGTTCGATTTTCAGCTAGAGCGCCTTCTGTGTGGAGACATGTGTGAATGGGCGTACCTTCGTTGAAGGCTGTGCGTCAGAGCTGGCAACTTGGCACGTTAAAATCTACTGCCAATCATTAGCGGACTGGAGTTCCGCTGTGGTGGCCCCTAACCAGGAAAAGCCGAAAGACACAACAACAGTGAAGTTATCTAGGGTATAGGATATAAAAGTGGGCATTGCAAATGCAATAAATATCTTTGGGGAATCCCAGACTTGTTTAGCTGTGATGAAACTAAGTTATGAAGGGGGCATTATCTAGTAGCATGGGGAGGGTTCCTTGGAATTTGGAGTTTGTCTATAACAAAAGAATGGTGTAATTGTGTAAGGGTGAAGATAACTATTGTTGCATGTGAATAAGGAGGCCTTCAATAAGCATGGAGGAGGGGTTATATAGTTAAAGGAAATTTGTGTTTTACAGTTCAATAAAATAGGTTGTGTTTGCTAGGGAGTGATAGTTTTAAAGACCTAAATAGAGATGCTTTAGTTTAAATTATTTTTATTTTAGTGTTTGTTTTTGCGAGGTAGCAGTTAATAAAAGTGGCAAAATAACATCTAAAGCCACTTTCACCTTTAGTAGCATAAATAAAATAGTTTCCTGTTCTGGGGTTCAGAAATGAATAGTAGAATGCATTGGGCAGAACTGTGTGGTAAGTCAAGGCATGTTGGGTGGGGGTGAATCAGATGCAGAGCTACTCCCAGTGTACAACTGGCATTGTATATAAATGGCCATATGATGATATGGAAAAAACAACAAATGGTAATAAGATTAATTTTAAATGCAAAGGAAGGTAAAGAACACAAAGGTAAATGTCAGAAATATATAATGCATAAACATTTCATGACCTCTTGAAGTCAACATTGAGTTTGTACATCATAACTTTTTAGAGACAAGAAACAGAGGGCACGGTAAGATGTCAGGAATAGCAGGCATATTTGCAGAACAGCATATTCTAGAGGCGCTATCACAGCCAGTGGCTACAATGAGGCCTGTCTTTTTCCTTTGCATTAAATAGGGATCTGACACAGCCTAACTTGCTGTCACCTTCATGATCACCTTCATGAAAGGGGCATAATCAAATACTTTTGTGTGGACAGGGGCAGCATTTGGGAGCTTGTAAACAGTGCTGTTCCCAAATGAATTCTGATGGGATACGTGAAATAACATCACATTGAACACTAAGGCATGTATATCATTGACTAATCTTCATAGTGATTCTTTCCAATAATTATCAGTGGATGGGGTAGGCATTCCACATGCATCTGTCTTATGAACAGTGCACTACTTTTTTAATGTTCTACTGAAATATGGTGAGGCACATACAATACTTTTAGGACCATGATCATTTTTATCAAGCCCACTAGGAGTCCCCCCAACTACTTGATAATCTAGTAAGCAGCATACAAAAGGGACATTGTAGTTAATCATGGGCATAATTTGTCTGGGATAAATAGGGGTAAGGACTTCTATCAATCTACAGGAGATGTTCTTTGTGGTCAGCTGTGCCAGATAGAAAGATTTTGTGACTACTGTATTCACATGATGATCACAGGAGAGAGAAAATGTCTACTTATGTTCAAATGTCTCTCATGACCTTTTTTTTTTGGAGTGCTGCATTTTCTATATTATATGCTGGGGTGGGGTGGGGAGTTATTTATCAAATGCAACACTATTTCATTTTTTATTTTTAGCATTTAGTTTTTGCCCATCTTCTGAACACCATTTATTAACATGTGTCAGTCTAGATTACAGCTTTTGCATATTAGCAGACTTTGCCCATTTTCTGAACACTGCTTATTAACATGTGAGTCCTGATAGTAGCTTTTGCTTATCAGAAGGGAATTTGATTATGACACCAAGGTGTGTTGTCATGCTTTTGGCTCTGTAATTTCAAAGGTCCTTGGTGAGGCCACCTTAGTAAAGTGCTATGACAACTACTGTGCACCGTATGTCACAGACAAGGCCAGTAGATAAGTTCAGGTCATATTAGCTGTAGGAGTGTATTCACAAGAGCATATTTAGTGTTGTTTAGCAAGCAGCCTGGAATGTCACAAGGCCCCATGAAGAATGCATTTTTGTTTTACAGAGTACTTTTAGCAAGTGTTCTTTAGTAATGATAGGGGGTTTGAAATCAGGATTATCTGGGTTTTGTAATTATTCTTATCTTCTGCTCCCAGCGTAAGTTCATGGAATACATTTGTTTTTCTGATTGCACTTTTCAGTACCTTAGATAACCTTTTGATGTTGACCTTAAATTGTGGATCTTTAGTTCTGCTGTATATTCTATGAAACATGTTCCGGTACTTTTCCATTATCGGGGCAACGGATGTAATTATCGGCTGGAATGTTACCACTCTGTCACGTCTGAAAATATTTAGAAGATGCATTGTGATGCAACTTTTTCTTCACTTTTTTAATGAATTAAATACTTGAAAAGTGTCCCTAATGGGGAGCATTGGTCCATCATTATTTTGAATCTGTCTCTGCTTATGGAGGAAAGAAGTTTATTGCTTCATAGAACTGTTCACCAAACATGTATACAAATGACAGTAAAATACTGTTTTCATGTAATGATGAAACAAAGATGTTCCAAGTACAGCAGCTTCAGGACTATGGCAATACAAGAAGGGTGACAGGTACGTTACTTACTGTGACTCCTGGCATAGTGCAGTGGAACTGCTTGTTTGGTCTAATGAATGAAGAACAGTGGGGGAATTTCACCTGACAAGGCACAAACTGGACTGTGAAGTCATGATAAACATCATTTCTTATGAATAAATCTGCTGAAGTTTGCATCATCCATGCTCTGTAGCAACACTTGTGTAGTTTTTAAACATTTAAGTGGGTTGACTGACTGCAAAAGCTGCACTGTCTGTGTTACTGTCTTAAAATATCTGTGTATTAAGTTGGACATTTCTGTAGTTTGGATGACAGTTTACAACTGTTGCCTTCATGGGTTATCTTTGTCTCACTAACTGTTGCTGCCTTGTTGTTTGTCTGCCCCTTTACTTTAAAGTGCTTAAAAGCTGTGATGCATGCACATTTTTTAATTAAATAATACATTTGGTGACACTCTAAAAGGAAAGTATAACTTTTAATATATTCATCCACAGCAGCAGTGTCATCATTGCGACAGCAGGCTAACATTCCACCTGCTCATTACATCTGTTGCCCCGATAACGGAAAAGTACCCATGTTCCTTTTATTGCATTGTTTATTTATGAATATTGACCGACCACTGACTGGTTTGTACATACACTTACCATTCTGTTTAGTTATGCTAGAGTTGTCAGATGTATACAGATTTCTAGGTGAGTTTAGAATGTATTTGCGTAACTACTAGATATGTCAACATTTAGGGTGGTGCAGCCATAACTAATCTTTGAGACTTCATCATAGAATTGTAAGGGGCATACATGTTTGAAGTTTTTGGATACTATGAAATCTACATCTCTTGGTTTAGGGATTTTAAAAGTGAAGGTTACCAGTTTCTAGTCAGACTTGACTAGGGAAAAAATATACTGGTGGGATAGTGGATATTGATGTCATACTTGAAAAGACTAGTAATGGAAAACTTGCCCTGTAGTGGGCCCTCTAACTATTTGATCAATGAATTCTTGTTTATGAACTCAAGTAATTTCTGGGCATTATCTGCATTTGTGGTATAGTCTTCCAGTATACTAATGGGTAGTTAATGTCACCCAAGATGATGGAATTTTTGTGTGTTTGAAGCGCATTGAATACATTTAAGAATCTGACATGGTTTTATAGGGTTATTGAGAGGGTCCTGTAACATGCTATGATCTGATAGTTTTATTTCAAGTGAGCTGCATCTCAGTAAGTTCAGTTTGTTGGCTCTAGGAATCTGCCTCGAGGTAAAGTGGCTATTAACAAATACGGACATTCAACCACAGCTCACATTGGGTCTAAAGGTGTGGTAAGCAGATGACACTTCTATAGAAGGGGTGCTTTCTGCTGTTTTAAATAAAGTTTCAATAATAGATGACTTTGCTCCAAATGCAGGAGGGCTTCAAGGTCAAGTGATTTGTTATTTAAACTCCAAGTATTGAACAGCACAACCTTGATATTGTCTGGTGCTCGAATTGTGATTTCAGGCTGTGAAAATCCGTTATCTGGACTGAACTGAAAAGGGGCACTACAAGGGGCAGCAAAGGCTTTAGAAAGTATACAGAGGTCCTGGAATGAGAGGTGCAAACTGTCCTTGGAGAAACAGCTGTGCAGCAGGTCATCCCACAGTGTCGCACATAAGATCCCCCCTCAAATTACACCAGTTATTCAGCCAGTCACTGAAACCATTCATCTTTTCTTTGTATCTTAGTATTGCTGGAGAAGGAATGACTCCATCCAATGCTGGTGTCTTTCCACCATTTGTGGCATACACGGGGAGCTCCATAATATCTCACTGAATATCCCCTGGGATTGTTTCCCAGGTCCTTTATACCCACATGGACCAACACCATGTCATAGTCACACTAGTTCATCTTAGGTGTCTTGAGGGAACTTGAAATATCAGTGATCTTGCCACCTGAAAGACAACTCACACAGTGCATTTTTGTCCATCCTTTTTAGGGCAGTGTCTGTGTGCCTTATTACGGAATAACCAATCAGCAATACATTTGAATTAGTAGGCAATATAACTATATTGGGATTCTGAAGAATGTTTTTTTTATTTTCTTGTGGATTTCAGATATGGGTGTGGATGTATATGTTGTGGCATTTACTTTCCACTGAGTCGTGGACTTGTTTGATCTTAGAGGCTTAAATATGATTTTTTACAACCTCAGAATATGATAATTTTCCACATATTCACACGAAGTGATGTGAAGTTGTCTTGACCTCACAGACTGTGTTGTTTTGTGGTAGTGATGTTTCCATTCTAGCTAAATACTTGCCTCTCTCAAAGGTGGTTTGATATGAGGTAACGAGTAATTCATTGTCTGTGAGCATCAGGCAGTTGTTACACTGCCTGAATATATCAAATGACATGGGACTGGCAACAGAGGGAAGACAAGATAAATGACCTCACATTTAGTCAAGTGTAGACAATTTGGGATATAAAACTTACTTGTATGTTATCTGGTTTGTTAAAACAATTATTTTCTTTAAATAATCCTTATGAGCACATAATGTAATTTTAAATACATTTATATGAATATAGAATATTAAATAATAGTGTGCATTGTAAAACATTTGTACTATAACAAATTACTGTTAGAAGTGTTCTACTATAGTAGAAGCATATTACGATTAATTAACATGGACAAGAACTGAGAGGTAGTACCTTAGCACAGCCTGCTAATGGATAAGGATTTAATTAGGCTTAAACAATGGGCAAACTGTACATCAATACCCTGATTGGAGAACAAGTGTTCTCCAGCAGTGTATTAATGTACAAGCAATGTCTGCTGAAAAACAAGTCCATCTCTTCATGGCAGCTTAGCAAGCTGCTGTGGAGCTCAGACTGAGGAAATGGAATGATTGCCATTAATTTACACTCGATAAGCAGGGTTTTGATGTTTAGAGACTGTAAAATATAAAAAAGAAGACAACAAAAAAGGTATGTGTGTGTGTCTGTGTTTATGTCTGTGTGAGAGTGTATGCGTGCATGTTAGTGAAAGTGAGTGAGTCAGCCGTTATTTTACACTCACTAAGCAATTCTTTTGCTGTTTTGGGGAATATAAAATAAAAAAAGTAAAATACAACATACATGTGAGTGTGTATGCATGTATATGAGTAAGAGAGAAAGACAGTGATCGATCGAGTGAAACAGAAGAGTCTGTTTATGTTTCTGTCTGAATGTGTGTGTGTGTGTGAATGCATACATGAAAGCAGAGATACTGTGTGTGTGTGTGTGTGTGTGTGTGTGTGTGTGTGTGTGTGTGTGTGTGTGTGTGTGTGTGTGTGTGTGTGTGTGTGAGTGAGAGAGAGAGAGAGAGAGAGAGAGATCAAGAGAGTGAGAGAGAAAGCGAGACTGATGTGTGAGTGAATGTATGTATGTAAGCAGAGGAGACTGCATGTGAGAGAGATCGAGGGAGACTGAGACTGAATGTGTGCATGAAAGGAGCTGGAGGCTGTGAGAGACTGAGAAAGAAAGTGATACAGATCTTGTGTGAGTGAATACGAGTATGATAGCAGAAGAGACTGTGTGTGTGTGTATGTATGTGTGTGAAAGCAGAATAAACTGTGAATGTGTGTATGGGAGAGAGAGAATGGGCTATATGTAAAATTGTTGTGTTTCACTTGCTTATTATTCTTTTAAGCACTATATTATTTTATATATATATATATATATATATATATATATATATATATATATATATATATATATATATATGATGTAAAATGCTTCCTCCAACACCACTGACATATACTATAGCAAGTAAAAAACAGTAGGCGGAGGAACTATTTAACATTAAAATATATATAAAAAAAATAATATAGTACTTAAAAAAACAAATAAGCAAGTAAAATAATTTTACAGACTGCTCATTGTCTAAGTACAATAATGTATTCCAGGGTGTGTGTTTATGTTTAATTAACACCCTTCCAGGGGTGGAGAGGCCCTCCGCCTGGAGCATCGGGCCTCATAACATCCCTGGGTGGGTGATAATTACACATTAACACACACCCTGTCAGGCATTATTGCTTGCTTTCGTGATAAGAGTAAAGTGTTGAACTGCTTTTGTGCAATGAATGCAAGTTTGTATGCTGCTCCATGAAGCTCGTCTCAGAGCTATAAACCTGAGATAAGAATAAAAAAAAAAACAGCTTTTCAGTTCAGTCAATAATACTACCTTTCTAGAAACATCAGTAGAATATTCTTTCCCACAGAATAATCATTATCATCCTCAGACTACCCACAAACTTGGCTAAAACTTTGTTGTTAACAGTAAATAAGCTGAAAGTAGTTAAAATAGTGAAAAAGCAGTAGATATAACACAGGGAAACATAGCACTCACCTGTCCAGATTCTCCCAAGATGTCATGATTCTTGCCTCATATTTTTGGTCTGTCCTTCATAGAATGTGTGGTTTTCTGGCAAATTACTGAATATTGACTTTACTAACTAATGACATACATTTGAGTTTCAGACTTTACATCCTTCAGAAAATGCATGCTAATGCAAATTGTGTTATTCTAGCAACTTTCTAAGAACTTAAAATAACCACTAACAAACAGACAAAAAAAACAAAAAAACACTGCAAATCTTTCTTTAACTATGTCGAGAAAAAAGTGGTGGATAGTGGTTACGCAGTGCATACAGTATATCTAGACCTGGTCGATGCCTTTGACACTATTCACCATGCAAGCATTAATGGTAGACTTGTACATCTGAATATAAATCCTTATATTATGTGATGGACATCTAACTGGTTGTCTGACAGAATCCATGTGGTTAGAGTAGCATGTGGCACTTCTGAAAATAAAACAGGTACCAGTGGTGTACTACAGGGTTCAGTTTTGGGCCTCCCCCATTTGGCATATATTTTTCAGACATTCATGCCAGCACTTTCAGCATATGGTTAATTAAGTATGCAGATGAGTGTAAATTAGATGTTTGCAGTCGATCTACAACTGTTCATCAATTGCTCCAACATGCTTAGATCATGTTAACAATTCTCTTATTCTGTCAATGTCTCAAGTTAATAGTAACAATATTTCAAATGTGTCCCTGATTCTATTAAGATTTGTGTCTGATTCATTAAGAGCTAGTCTGCCCACTTTGCTTTAACAGTAACTATGTTATAAGTAGTTAAAATGGAGGGAGAACAGTAGATATTGCACAGGGAGACAATACAGTACCTAATGTTGTTTTCTTTTGACTTTTCCCAGTTAGGGGTTGCCACAGCAGAACTCCGGTCCGCTAATGATTGGCAGTCGATTTTTATGGTGCCGAGGTGCCAGCCCAACAATAAATCCATAAATTTAGCATAAGGAAACTGCAGAGTATTTAATTAGTAAAGTGACTGCAGAAACACACCACTTCCACTTCCACCAAAATAAAGTAAAATAAAATAAATAATTAAATAAATAAAATGAGCAAAAAGTATTTAAATTCCATGGAAATGGCAGAAATCAGCAGATGACTTTTTGTTGTTGTGTCTTTCGGCTTTTCCTAGTTAGGGGTCACCACAGTGGAACTCCGGTCCGCTAATGATTGGCAGTAGATTTTTACGTACTGAGTTGCCGGCTCTGACGCACAACCTTCAACGAAGGTACGCCCATTCACGTATGTCTCCACACAGAAGAAGCTCTAGCAGAGATTCAAACAGGACAACGTCTTACTGTGAGGCGACAACGCTACCGCAGCACCACCACCGCAGTGCACTATAAGTACAAAATACAAAATAAAGTGCTTTTCTGTTTTTTTTTCTTGGTATTAGAAATGCAGTTAAAACATTTAGCTTATACCAGCAGATGTGCACTGATTTTAGAGAGCTGTAATCAGTGCACATCTCCACAGATTGCAATCAGTACAATCATGGGCACCGGAACCATAAAGCAAGGGGAGGGGGCACCCCCCCCCCCACTTTTACAGCTGCAAGACCTGTTTTAGGACCCATGCGTCATTGCTACCACATTTATTTATTGTAAAACTGCTGCCTGGCTTGTCTGTATGGTAAGCACTGCTTCATTTATTTATTGTGAAACTGCTGCCTGGCTTGTTTGTATTTATGCTGTGAAACTGCTGCCTAGCTCGTATTTATGCTGTGAAACTGCTGCCTGACTAGTTCGTATTTATGCTGTGAAACTGCCGCCTGGCTCATATTAATGCTGTGAAACTGCTGCCTATCTCGCATTTATGTTGTGAGACTGCTGCTGGCTCGTATTTATGCTGTGAAACTGCTGCCTGGCTCATATTTATGCTGTGAACTGCTGCCTAGCTTGTCTTTATGCTGTGAAACTGCTGCTTGGCTTGTATGTTTTGTGTGTGTGTGTGTGTGTGTTTGTCTATCTCTGTGATGCTTTTCTAACAGAATATTCAAGGATTTCTACTGTGATGTATGCATGTTTACTTGAGCTGAATGCAGTGTTAGCTTTATTGAAAACAAAAAAAGGTACAGTGGAAAGACACTCTAAAATCACCAAGAAAACAGTAGGTAGCATAGAGTAAAACACTGAGGTAGTTTTCCAAGCTGAATTTTATTCCAAACACACACAAAACGTCTCAAGTAAAAAGCACACATAAACGCCTTTGCAGTAAACGCGTTTTTGTCTCCGTAATCAGACTTCCTCAGATGACCAGTGTTACTGTCAATTACTCCTCAGGCATGGAAATGTTTGAGGAGATTGTTTTTGACGATCAGGAGTTAACTGATAATGATAAAATATTGTGTGCGGCTTTAATGGATATTGTACTAAAGTATAATTTTATTTGTTTCAATGGGGAATTCCACCAGCAAATTCAAGGAGTGGCAATGGGGACAGCATGTGCCCCCACTTATGCCAATTTAGTATTGGCAAAATCGGAAGAAAAATATATTTTAAACTCTGAATACACTCCCTGTTGGAACCTCTATCGGAGGTTCCTAGATGACATAGTTATTTTTTGGACTGGAGGTAAGGAGAAGTTTGTAGAATTTATGGATTACATGAAAGGTACCACTGATTTCCTGAATTTCACACAAAGTTTCTAAAGAAAGCCTACAATATTTAGATGTAGAAGTGTATAAAATGAATGTTTGAAATCAAGATTTTCAGGAAATCTATATTTTGTAAATCTTTTCTGCATTATTGGAGTGCCCACCCCCACACTGTAAGAAAAACATTGTAAAGGGTCAATTTATATGGGGGAGTCGTATGATAAACCTGGATACTGATTTCCAGATGGAGTGTAATTTGCTGGAAAAGATGTTTACCAAGAGAGGGTACCCCTTGGAATTTATAAATAAAATTAAGGGGGAGGTTTTAGAAGGAAGAGGTACTAGATTTAAATCCATTCAGGGACTTAAGGAACAAGTTAATGGCAGTGAAACACTGAAGATTAAAATACTGAAAATACTGCCTATAAACAACTAATAATTTTGGAGTATAATGCCTTGAATGATACCACCAAAAAACATTCAAAAAAGAGTGGAGCAGATTTGTGGCATTTTCAGACCTGGATAAAATACCTAACCTCCCTTTAAGGGTAGTTTATAAGAATTCACAGAGCCTTAAGAACATACTTGAGTATAGGAGTAATAAACCCACCCAAAACAAAAGAAGATTAGGGACATACAAGTGTGGGTACTGCTCTCAATGTATGAACATTATGAACATGGGTAAAATTTACCTAGAGAGCAGGAAACGATGGAGAGAAAGTGGAGACTATTATAATTGTGAGACTAAAGGAATAGTCTATTTGGTTTTTTGTTAAGAATGTAGATCCTTCTATGTCGGGAAAACTGAAAGAATGTTAAGGAGAAGGATCTACGAACACAAATATGACATCACAGTAAAGAAGGAAACTAGTGCTTTGTATAAACATACTAAGTCCTGTACAAAAGCAGAATTCTCTTTCCTTGTTCTGGAACAGATTAAGAATGACATGAGGGGGGCCCATGGGAAGAGAGGATAGAATTCAGGGAACTGTGGTGGCAAGTTACCCTGGATGCAGGCAACTTCCCTGGGCTGAATGATTATGTGTCTATTTTGCCACTTTTGAAACTAAGATCTGCAAAACTTTAAAAACGTTGGTTGCAATCAAAAGTTTGGCCAGTAGATGGCAATATTTCCTTTTTTATAATGTGTTTGATTAATTTAATGCGTCCATGATAATATATTTATTCTTCACTCATTAAACATAGATTAAATTATTTATTTATATATTTTAAATATTTTAATTCATTGTATTATGATTGTTATTTGATGTTTAGAATGTTTTTAAATAGGAAAAGTGCAATATTCATGAGGTTGTATATTAAATTTGGGTCTGTGGAAATGTAATTGTTTTTTTTTTAATTTTATGCTCAATTTGTATTGGTTGATTTTTTAATTGATATATAAATGGTTTAATTGACAGTAACACTGGTCATCTGAGGAAGTCTGATTACGGAGATGAAAACGCGTAAACTGCAAAGGCGTTTATGTGTGCTTTTTACTTGTGACGTTTCGTGTGTATTTGGAATAAAATTCAGCTTGGAAAACTACCTCAGTGTTTTACTCTACACTATGCAGTGAAGAAGTGTGAGAGATCCCATTAATGTGGAATTATTTAGATGACTGACTTCTGCAGACATTTTTCATATTTACTGATATTGGTGGTGGATTGTAATGACAGAAGTTTGAGAGGACTTTTATGGTTGAAATTTTCTGAAATGGGTAGTTTTGTCATTATTGTTTTATACAATTTGTTTCATTGCTTACTAGAAGACTGTTCAAAACTACAAATTTAAAACACATTCTAACAACTGGTGCTGCTTTGTGCAGGAATATAATTTAATACAATCAGGAAGGTGAATCAAAGGATGCATACATGTATGCATGGCCCTAAAAATGTGTTTGAAAACAGCCCAAAGGAAAGTGTGTCAAAGGCTTAAAACCATTGGCAATTTTTAAGCTTTACTGTTGTTACCAAAGCAATGGATGAAGGTAAAACAGTTCACACCACATTACCTTGATCTGGCCAAGCCTTTTGACACAATCCCCTACTCAGGTGTTGAACAAAACATGAATAATGTAGGAGCAAACACTTGCATCACTAGCTGGATCACCAATTTGCTCTCAGGACACAGGAAATCAAAATAGGGGAAGAAATCAGTCACCAATGGAGTCCCCCAGGGTTCGGTGCTGAGACTTTCTGTTTGGCATAGCCATTTCAAAAGTAAAAGGAAATACCAAAGGGCTTTGGCCAGCTAAGTTTGAGATGACTGCAAGCTAGGAGCAGTTATCGAATCCCTAAATGACTTAGCCATCATGCAGGAAGGCTTGTCCCAAATAATAACTGGTGTCAAAATTATGACAATGCCCTCTGAGGACTGACCCAATTGTTTGGCATTTGGGAACTTGTGTTTACAGTGACATAACTTTTGACCAACATGTGCCCAGAGCCATAAGAAAGCCTTTCTATATTGCACAGCTTATAAACAAATTGGTTGACTAGATCTAGAGATGTTGTTATCCCCCTTTGACCTAATGAGAGCTTTGTAATCATTGTGCATAATGCCCACTTTTGCATGTATCTGTCCAGCCCCATGCAACAATTGGAATTCCTTCAGAGATACCTTACTAAAAAGATACAAGTCCTAAAAAATAGGTCTTGTATGGAGACCACCTCAAAGATTTATTACTATACTCAGTATCCTACAGAGTGCTTAGAGGTGACATGTCTGGCATACAAGGCATTCTCTGACCTAATACAGATGGACCTACTGAACATCAGCAAGTCAAATGGCATCAGAAATACTCATTCCAGGATTCTAAACTGAAGGTTGTGGAGGGATGGATATATATCACAGAGGCTACCACTGTTCCAGGACAGACTATCCATAAAAATGAAACAAAGCTCACCCGTCCATGTTCAAATGAAACTTGGATCTAAGGATGGGAAATAGAAAATGTACTCCAGGATTGCCCCTCATGCCAGTAATGGATAGAGGCAGTTCCTAAATGCTGCATCCCTGGCACGGATATCCTCAAATTATCTACAGTATGATCACAGCTATTCTCTCTAGGGCTAATATACAACTATCAGCCATGGGATAGGTAAGACCAATCATAAAATGTTAATTCAAGCGGCAAAAGGGAATTGGCTAAGCTTAAAATGTCCTCCAAGTGCACCTATGTTGTGGTACTAATTAGTAATAAAAAATTCCCCATTTTAGATCACTAAGTGCCCCTCTCACCCTCCACCCCCCCCCCCAACCAGTCTTCAACAGCTTCCGGTGCCTATTAGTACAATCAGTGTACATCTACACTGATTGCCTCCTTCAGACATCATGCAGCAAAGAAACCAAACAAGCCACAGTCAGCACAATTTAGCTGAGCAAAGAATTTAACAAAATCAGTGAAAAAATGTATACCAACAATTTGTAAGGGATGAATTCTCAAAAGAGCATCTTCTTGACAATGGCAAATATGTCTTGGAATCATAGCTCATTACACTGATATGTGACCAACAAAGCACGGCTAAGATGCTTTACAGTACAGCACAGTCAGAGGCGAGTAACATTATTGAACAAGCTTTTATGCAGTTGAAGGCAGACTTCTTCTACGTAAATTTTACCTTTGGCACACATAAGTTTTCTGTGGAAACCTGCAAGAAGATATGTGATGTGCTTAATTTGGCACAATATGGTAGTAAATAGACAGCTACAGCTGACGATTACCATCTGAGGACCAAGCTTACTGGAATCAGCAATGGAAGGAGTGCTGCTTGATGAACCATGGGATGAACTGGCATAGCAGTAAACTATATGAGTCAGAAGTGGCTACAGTACACTGTGGCTCTAGAAAAGAAGCACCATGCGGTCTACAACTATGGGGCAAAATAAATACAACAAAGATAAAACTGATATGTGGAGTACTACACCCAGAGTGTGCTGTATAATGCATTGACTGCTCATACCATGCATTAGACACTCACTGATATGACAGAGCAGTGAAGGTAGGTCAGAGTGACAGGGATTAGCAATGGACACAGTGGTGGAGGGGGGAGTAAGAATGTGCAGAAAAGTGTGTGACATAGGCAAGAGAATGGAGAGCAGGGTATTCTGTACTGGGATGAGGTAGTGCTTCCTGAAAAGCATTAGGTGCTCACAGACAATTGGTGCTTGCTCAATTTGGAGTCCAGGTGCGGAGCTTCTTGTACATGTGGTTACAGTGTGTGTGTGTGTGTGTGTGTGTGTGTGTGTGTGTGTGTGTGTGTGTGTGTGTGTGTGTGTGTGTGTGTGTGTGAGAGACAGTTGTGGGTTTCAAGATGGGAACGATGTGGACTGTGAACCATGCTGCATCCTCTCTGTGGAATTACCCACTAGCAAGAATGAATGCAAAATGCAAGACAGCAACTGGCTCATCATGCCATATGCCTGGCAGCCACATAGGCTAATTCTCCACAGCTGAATACAGTATACCACATGAGGCTTACCAGGAATGGGTGGTATGGTAGAAGTAGTAATACATGGTCTTGACCATTGTGTTTAGTTGGGTGCACCCACAGTGGAGACAGATTAGTGGCAGCCATGAAAAGGCATCATCCAAGATGTGTATTGTCAGATGGTCCAGTGGAGGCAGAGATGGCATTCATGTGCCTCTCCAGCACGCCATTCATTTGGGTAGAGCCTTCTACTACTACATACTACAGATTGTGTAGCACAACTATCAACTCTGCAGTGGTTAAGGTGGCATCTGCCTGTTCCTGGATGACAGCCTTGCACAACTACAAAGTAATGTCCCCTGTGATACCCAGTTTGAACAATGGGAGACATGGCACTGAGAGTCTCTGACCTGCCACTCTTGACCTCTTTACCAATTATACCTGAAACCACCTCTGCTGACTGATGCTGCATGGACAGGGGAAGGTGGTGCTCCCTGAGTAGGGTTGCAAGGGATGAAGTGTCCTTCCATGGGGGTTTGGAGATATGGAGGTATTCTACAGGCAACAGAGCTGTGTTTCTCCTGGGTCTATATGACATCATTGAACTTGTATAAGTTTGAATGATGTAATATAGAATCCAAAAGTCCGAAACACAAAAATAGCAAAGCCACGGCACATCAGTTTTTTTCCCCGGGAAAAAAATCGGTTGGCCATTTTCAGGACTTTGCTATTTCCCCCACTGTAGTGCGATCTCTGACTTTGTATATTTAAGTAGGGGGGTGAAGCCGCCACTTTAGTTTTAAGGTTTATGGTTTTTTTTTTTTTTTGTTAGGGAACAGCGATTTTTTTTTCCCTGGAAAAAACTTTGCTGTCCTGTGTGTTAGTTATTGTGTGGTTTTGGACTTTTGGGTTCGATATTACATCATTCGAACGTATACAAGTTTGACGATGTGATATAGACCCATTAACTTTGTACATAGTGGCACTGTATCCTCAGTGCTAGTAATGCTAGTAAAATGCCACCATCATCATCATTGCTTGATGCAGAACTGTCATTAGGTAAGCCCTTTTCAATGGCAGAGGACCCCATAGCCATAGCACATGTCAAAGCAGACAAACACCCCTGTGTAATACTGCTAATATGCGACAATTAAACTTTCCAGGGATACATCAATGGTTCATATAATCCTTATGCAAAATATGGAAACAAATAAACACTTTTTTTTTTTATATGCCTCCATGCCTGCTTCAAGAGAAACCAGTAGGGGAAATACGGTTGCTGAGTTGAGCACTCCTGAGATCACAACATTGCTGCACCTCTAAAACATGTGGCTGTCATGAGAAAATAACAACCATGTGTATCCACAAGAGGGACATGGCATGGTGCAGTTATTTCAGCTCCACATTTAGGCTTCCATCAGATATCAGTGTACTTTTACTTTTCCCAGACATGAATAAGAGAGTGTTCTGCAATGGCAGACCCTCTCCCATGCAATGTTTGATACTTGTTGCAAGCATGTAGGAACATGTTTGTGAAACTGCAGCATATTGAATGTATCCAGTTGTGGCCACCAGCTATATTAACATTTGTGCTTGTGCATAGTATCCAATGCCCTTGTTCATGGAAGTCCTGGGGTAGCACATCAGTCTCTGCCTGGGGCAACTTTTTATAATGTTTCTGTTCTTTTCTCTCCATGTATTTACCTGCAAAGTTTAACACATGCCTATGGTGAATAAGTGGAGAAGGATAAATGAAGCATCCTTTGGACTAATCATGCACGCATGTGACAGCAGCACCACCATATTTAGTGCAGTGGTAGCATTGTCGCCTCACAGCAAGAGGTTCTCTGGTTCAATTCTCGGCTGGGGTGCCTTCTGTGTGGAGTCTGCATGTCCTCCCTGCGTTCATGTGGGTTTCCTTCAGATGCTCCAGTTTCCTCCCACATTACAAAGACATGCATCTGAAGCATTTCTCCCCAGGCCTCTGCTGAAAATTGTCTTTGTTCCAAGTTGGGCTGTCCCAGTTACCAAATGTTAAATAAATAAACAAATGTTATAATGCATTGTCACATTAGGGCAATATAGAGATGAATTTTGTTGTGACATGTACCCTATCAGCCTGACTTCACTTTGGACAACAAAGCACAGCCATCATGTGTTTCACATATTCAGCCCTGCCCTGTATCAGTTATTCAGTGTGCCTTTTCCACCCCACCCCTTCCGAGATGCAGCATATATGATTTAAGGATGCTGACTTTTTGCGTAGCAATAGAGTTCATTCCAGCCACTTGCCAGTGGACACAGTCTACCTCACAGAGTAAAACAGCCATACGTTTTGTGTCTGTTGCTTCCTGGACCTGTTCAATGTCCTCTCTGTCATTCAAGACTGCAATCTACCTTGTACTCCCCATGTCCATGTGGACATGTAGCTGTGGAGCAACCCACTTGAATGTTAAAAGATTCATACAGTGATCAAGTTATTTTTCCTGCCTGCATGCACATAAAACAGTAAATGCAGAATAGTTTTCTTTCTTTAGACTAAGATAAATATTTCCTTGTGATCCACTTGCTACTCCTCAGTAAATCAGTTTGTATGGTAAGCATTACAATGGCTGTGGCTGCTTTTATTGTATTATTTCCAGACTAATAATATTGCACATTTTGTGCTATGAGTACCAGCCCTTCACTATGCAGTGAGGTTTTTAGCCTCCCTGTGCAACTGCACTAAAGTTTGTGAAATGGTCTGTACATATCAGGGAGGCCCATGATTTTGCCTGGGTTAGTGGCTCCTTAATCTGCCCTGTGACCACAACGGGTACTGTGCTACAACCATAGACTTCAGCATGGTGTGTATAAGGTTGATAGTTTGTTTTCTGCATGCCTGGCCATCCCTCCTGGTAGCAGTGTTGTTGCATGCAATACACTAGCTTTAGTCTCCATCCAGCAGCCATGCTGCTAGTTGATGCAATTTATTTTAATTTAAATCTGCTATCAATTTCCTTATGAAAGGAACTTGTGAAATGACCATGGCCTTTGAAAAAGATGAGTCTGAAATTATTCCCTTTTTGTGCTGGTGGTAGACTAATATATTTTTCTGTCTCCTGTATTAGCACCATTGTGAGAGCATGCTGGAGTCTTCCTATTAGGGCATCTAGTCAAAGTTAGATAATTGGCACTGTTTGAAAAGTACTGAGTGATGTTACATGGATCACCTGCTCCACTGAGCAGTACTAAGATGGTTACAACAACAGAAAGAAGTGCCAGCATAGATTTCTTAAGCAATGGGAAGAGAAGTTAGAGAGATGCCTCAGATAAGGACACTGCCAGCTAACAAAAATGCTTTGCTTGAAAATAAGAAACTAGAGTGGCAAGTGGGACTAAACGCTTGCAACAACCCAGGCCTGAATTCCAGCTGTTACATTAAAACCACACTAGCTCTTCAAAACCAAAACTGCAGATCATTCTGGAAGGGATTCTTTCAACTTCATTTGTGGTTTTTTTCACTTTGGACTTTGGTTACATTGTTTAATTTAAATTTTAGCCCCATAAAAGTGGGTAGTACTCTGGCAAAGCTAAAGATTTCCTTTAACAATAATAAAAAAAAAATTGTTACAGATTTTTATTCTGTAAAAACTGTTCTGACCCTGAGCTCTACAGAAATGGGCAGTGTGGTGGTTAGAGGCCAGCTAAATTGATATCAGACACTGATCCAGTTGAGTCCAAAGTCCTATAAAAGTCTAAACTTGTAACCGAGATTCAGTTCACACAGTCATTCAGACTATTCATTCCAGTTCCTTAGGAAGGGCACCCATTTTAAGAAGATTATTGTGTCTGGATTTGCTGGATATGGACATATTGCTTCCTATTTTCTGGCTACTTTTTGATGGATCTGAGGAAACTCTTCTGCAGCTAAATCACTATCACTTTGATCTTAAGAATGCCTATGCTTAACTATAGTTGTCTGTTTACATTATTCTCAAAAAATAAGTCTATCTGACAAGATATTGATTGAAGAAAGATTATTAAACCCATACTAATTATAAAATATTTAGGAGCTTTTTAAGTATGGACTTGCAATTTGTACTTACAACTTCAGGAGTAACTTAGACCACCATTTATAACTGAGGAAGTTTTTTTTTTTTTTTTAAATTAATTTAATTTAATGTTTGAAGCACGGATTATGGTAAATATAATGTGTGTAACCATACTATATTTTAATTCTAGAAAAACAGAGGATGCATAACATGTCCTGATCATCGTAGGTAGAAACCTCTAAACAAACATGTTAATTAGGGTTTCTAGAGATAGTCAACTAGATCCCCAAGATTTTTAACCAATCACAAGTGGACCAAACCACTAGCCTACAGTTTCCTACCCCTTTTGCTGAATGGCTATAAGGGTGAATTAAAATTAGTAAACTTTATAAACTATTATAGGAGTCCGCTGGTGACAAATGTGGGGTAGTTCTATTTTTTTTTTCTAGAAGCAAAGTGTTTTTTGTCGTATTCCTCAAAAGGAGGAGGACAGAGTTTACAACATCTATTAGCTGCAGAGTAGGTCTATTTTTTAACTTTCTGTGTTTATTTACATGTGTATATATATATATATATATATATATATATATATATATATATATATATATATATATATATATATATATATATATATATATATATATATATATATATATATATAATTATATATACACACACACACACACACACACACACATATATATATATATATACACACACATATAATTCATAAATGCAGGCGCAATATATTATAGTTTCATAGGTAAGTTTATTGGTAAGTACTAGGCTAGCTGCCCTTGTGGGCCAAACCGTGTACCTTGAGTCTGTCAGCTTAAAACCTTAACCATTGTACCAACCTCCAACAAAAACAGTAGGAACTTTGCTGTGTAACCCTCCTGTGGGCTCTCAGTTGTGTTAATGGTGGAGCAATGTTGCATGAGCAAAGATACATTATCGAGAGCGAGCTACATGCAAGCACCTAGGTTCGTGAAGTCATTTGACTGTGACAGCACTGTGTACATCACACTGCATAATTTGTTTTGTTTTCGCCAGTGACTTTTCTACTTATTCAAACCCTGTCAAGCAAAGTCACTCATGCTGCACACTGGACCTTGTAGCATGAGTTCAGATGTTATTTAGCCTTTACTTTTAAAGTTTAGCAATTTTCATTTATCTGTGCTCATGTCTTCATTTATGCCTGCCATTCCAGGAAACTACAGTTTGATTATACTGATGAATGAATAGCCCAAACCAAACCTCCCTTCCTTATATGCAGTTGGATAATAGAATGATATAAATATGCAATTTTTCAAGCACCTGTGTTATGGTGCATATTTAAGTGTTTACAAATTCTTTTTATTAGATACATTTAATTGTACCTAATATTCTTTCAAAATTTAGTAATTCATCTCTGACTGTATAATCATATTTGACTGTTGCTATTTGTTTGTGCTACTTACAGTATGGCTGTTATAGTATTATTTCATATATATTTTGTTTGGCAGTAATACACACAAAGAAAATAATTTGCTTATTTTGACAAAAGCAATGAGTTTTAGTGTGATAAGCACCATAGGAAAACAAGAAGATATGAACACATTTTTTGTTTTTTTTTGCAAATAATGCAAATGATAAAGAAATAATGTTTCAAACTCACAGCCATTTTACTGATATGGAATAATTTTTGCTTCAGGGCAGGCAAGATTCACATAAAATCTTCCTTACAGGATTTAATTTAAATATATTTCCTTGAATTATGCTTAGGCAGGATTTTTTATAAATACAGAATACATAATGTTATGTTTTCAGTATGATTGCTAAACATTTAAAAATGTGCTTCAAGAATGAAATTTATGATATTATCCTTTATTATGGGCATATAATAAAACTGAATGTGCAATTATTTAGCTACATATTTCATTACAAGAAGCATTGTACAGGAACAGATAAGGAATTATATTATTGAAAGAAAGAACTGAGTTTATTAGCAGTTAGTCATGCTGCAAGCAAAATGTGCTCAGTAAGATGCCAAAGGTAAACGAAGAACTGGTTCATTAAGAATCATATCATGCTTGAAATTTAATTATTTAAAAATGAATGTTTTATTCTGAAATACATTTAGCAATAAAGCTCATTTATTGAGCAAGACTGTATATAATGATAAATCCTTTGTTTTATAAAGTATACTAGTTGTGTTTTAACTTAGTCCGTTATGATATGTTTCCACGCCTACATGGAAATTGTTCAGGTTTTATATGTTTATTATTCATTAGGCATTAATATTTAATGAATGACAAATGCCATAGCTTTACTGTTTACATACATATTTGCATATTTCAGCCATAGATTTTGTTTTGCATTATTACATGCTGGAAAATCATACATATTAGCTATCAGTATGAGAATGTATTTTTAGGTAGATGTCACTCAGATATATTACCATTAATAGTATTCAAATGATTCTTTGTACCCAGCCAAAACATACCTGATTTATATTTTGTTTTAGTGGACAGCACAGTAGTAACTACCCAGTCCTCAGAGAAACAAAATACTATGGATGTTGTACTGTCTTACTCACTGTAAGTATTGTTAGCTGTTATTTGTATATGTCCAACATTCTGATGTTTAATGTATGATAAAACTTTCAGACTGCAGCTAGAGAACTACACATGTATGTAAGGATATGAGATGCAAAGGTATTGTGTAACCCCAATAATGTAACAGTTGTGGACACAGTAAACAAGGCAATCAATTCACAACAGAATGGCACTATAGTTCTATGGTCATTGACAAGTAACATTATTACACGGAGAGCCAAAAAGCTGTGCTGACATGCCTGGAAATATGTAAATATGCACTTTACATGTCCTGGCTATGACACTAGCTGATATCTAATGGTAAACACCAAATGCATAGGAGTTACTGCACTGCAATAGCTACATTAGCTGGACTATCACAATGGTTTTGTCTTCATTTTGGGATATTTTAGAGCCACTTGAAACGCAGTAGAGAATCTGCACAAGAGAGAAAAATGTGTAAGCACACTATTGCATATCCTATTTTCCACTGTCTTGTTATTTGCCTGCAAACCATCTGACACCCAGCAGACAGACCCTCATTTTCTAGTCTACCAACTATTAGGCTTCTTTAACTGCATTCTTCTTGTGCAGCAACTTGATCCAGGCACGTTCAACCTGCACAGCATTGCTAACTCCAGTAACTACTACTGCTATATTTAGCTTTTCTGCTATTTGATAACGTGGCCCAGGATCTGGTCATCAGATTCTAAACAGATCATTAAAAAATCCCTAGTTGGGTGGATCAGGAAAAACAGTATTCAGAATAAGCACACACACCCCTGACTGATGTTTAGTTTCTCTCATATGTTTTAAAATGCAGCCTCCTTACTTCGTACTCCTCTTGACACTTAAGTAATACCTATTGCTGGATAAAGTAGGTGATGGCTACATCTTTTCACACTTCACAAATATAATTTGCTCTATGTGCATCATACACAGAGATTTCAGATGTAAACAATGTTCTGTTATTGCTTTTCGTTTGTGAAGTCTGCAGTTAAGCTCACCAGAAAAGTTTTCTTGTCTCATGATTTGCAAGCATGTGAGTTATATAGTATAATGAAACAGTGAATAACTGATCAGCATGACTGCTTCGTTGCTTGTCCACAGGCAGAACAAAAGTGTTATCCTGTCAACTGGATATATGCTATAACTGACTAATATAAACATCATTTGTGCACTGGTAGTCACAATGGCTTTATTCTAAGTCAGTCTAAATTGACTTATTTAATGACATTTGATTACCAGTTAGGTCTGGCTTGGTAGGATGCCATTTTCAGTGGATGCCCAGGAAGAAAAGTTCCAAACCATTACAAAACATTTTGAGAACAATAATTTTACACCCTTTTAAAATGATACAAAACATCTATAGTTTAAACAATTATACCACATTAGGCATAATATGCAAACATTAGCTAAGAATAGTTACAAGTTATATGATAATGATATAATACTTAGAGAAATTTTAGCCAGTTTACAGAAAAAAATAAAGGTAGGTTAGTATAATAGAAACAGGAATTGCAATACAAAGTGATGGAAAAACAGGCTTGTGGTATATCTAGAGAGACAGACAGGGGAGAGAAGCTGATAGAAGAAAGAAAGTGAGGCAAGAAGGGAGAGTTGGGAGATGTAATGTATGAATAGGTATATTTTACATTTAGGGATACAGTTTATCCTGGTTTTGAGCAACAGCAGCCGTCTTTGGCTAGGAAGTCTTTCAGAATTGTTTTGAAGGATGGGAGGGAGGGTTTTGACCTGATAGAGAAAAGTTGTTTCAGGTATTAGCAACATGGTATGAGTTCAGACAATATCCAGGTTTGATAGGTTTGTGGTCAGTCAGGAACTTTTGGTTATTGGATCCTAATGACCAATTGCGAACATAGTTGTGTAGAATGTTTAGTTTTCAACAATATATATATATATATATATATATATATATATATATATATATATATATATATATATTCTGAATATTTTTATAGCTGGTGTATATGGTTAGAACTTGGAGTATATGTTAACTCACGGGGGAAGTTCTTATACAGCAATGGGTTCTGAAAGGGGTATTTGCTGCAGCTTTAGCTTCTTTGTTACAGCATTGCTCAAGTTTTGATTTTTGTGAAGCCTAAAAGTTAGTAAGGATAGGAGCACCATAAAGAAGTGTGGGATGGAGATACGTAGTGGCAAGTGTAGCTTTAGTTACATCGGTGAGAAAGTTTTAGCATCCCTAGTTTTTCAGGAGGTTTTTTTTTTCTTAGGCAGCTCTGTATATGCAGGTTAAATTTAATATTATCATCCACTATTATTCCTAATAATTTGCTATGTGAAGTTTATTCAGTGGTTGTATTACTGAGAGAGAGAACTTTTACATTTTATTTTTACATGGCAGAGGAATTTGGGGAATAAAGTTGCAGTTTTTTTTTTTTTTTTTTTTTTTGTAGGAGTGAGCATTAGTTGTGAGTTACAAAGACATGTTTCAGTTGCTGGGAAGAGGGAACCAAGGACAGAGTCTTGTAGTACACCAGTGGTAAATGAGAGTTAAAGAGAGAGGGTGAAGTACCATTTTACTGACCAATAGCCGCTAGATAGTTAGCTTTTAATCCATAGAATTTTGGACTGAGAGAAACCTAATGAGGACATTCAAAGTAGACGTTTGCTGTTGCAAACTGTGTTGAAGGCTTTCAACAAGTCTAGAAGTGAGGAGGAGATTAGTTTGCTGTTATCTTTAACATTATCACTGGCAACATCTATATAGGTTAGAAGTGCAGTATTGGTACTAAGGGAAGGAATGAAGACATCTGTAGGAGACAGGAGTTCTTCCTGAAGCAAATAGTTTAGCAGTTGTTTTTAAATACATTTTTTTCAAGTATCATGGATATGTGGAGATAAGATTGTTATCGGTCTAAAGTTAGTAATGTCTGGTGAATTTCCTCATTTGTGAAAAGGGATAACGTGACTTTTTTCAGAAGGGAGAAATATGGGAGTTCTAGATTCATGTATTTATAAGGATTGAGAAAATATAGGTAAAGCTATCGGCTGCTATTTTAAGGTACTCACTTGGAAGGTCAATGGCTGAAGTAGAGCATGGTTTAAGTTTGTTTAAGAGTAGTTTTACAGAAGATGTGGGCACAGGTTTGAAGGTGAAAGTAGATAAGGTGATACATGGCAATTAGGCAAGGTTAGGCTTATATGTTGGGGAATCCTGGGTTTGAGGTGCTATACTATCTTGGAAATAAGAGCTGACTTGTACTGCAGTTACAAGTGATGAGTTATTGGGTGAGGGATTAGAGATGAAATTATGGCTGGGATGCAATATTCCTTTAGTGGCTATCAAGATTTCTTTAGGGTTGTGTTTAATATTATTCTGAAAGTTATTATAGTATAGTTTTTGTCTTTGTTAATTTGCTTTTTAGTACAATTGAGAAACATTCTGGTATTTTTACCATATTGTGGTGTTTTATATTTTTGTCATTCTTTCCATGCTTTTTCTCTATCGTGCATTAGCATTCTACTCTTTTTGGATCGCCAAATTGCATTATTTGTTTTTATCCTCATCCTTCTAGGAGGTGCAAGGCTATTCAGGATATTCAGGAAACGTATTGAATTCATTTACAGCATCATAGAAGGGGAGGATTTTTAGGACGTTCCAATTAACAGAGGATAGGGCAGTAATGAACATTTTTGGGTTGCATTTGGAAATGTCCATGCTGTTTTATAAACATGTTGTTTAACTGGATGTGTGTGATGTTTGGCTGTGTAGATAGGGAGTGATGACTGAGATAGTGAGGCATATGAGAGGTGGTGTACTTGCTAGCATCTGATACTATAATCCAGTACAATACTGAATTTTAAATCTTGTTATAATGTGTAGAGCTATTATTAACAGGGTCAAACTAAATACGTTCATAGTAGATATAGGGGAGTTTATGTCCAACCAACTGACATTCACAACACCTAGTAGTATTTTTTTTTCTTGTCGAATTGTTATGGATATCCAATGTAGGATATTTTCCACTATAGCTGTATTGTTGCAAGGAAGGATATAAATAACAGTAATATTTGCTTATAAAAGTTAAATTTCAGTAAAGTAATAAGCCCTGTTGAATTGAATTTTGGTATTAGTTTGTTGTAGAGGGAAATATAGTGGTTGTTGGGAAAAGTTAAAGCAATACCATAACTTTTCCTCTTTATATGGTCATTATAGATGATATTACAGCTGGGAGGTGTAATTTTGAAGTCATTTATGCTTGTTTTAAGTCACATTTCAGTTGCAGCGATAATATATTGCTTATGTTGGGTAATGCAAGTATGTAGTTCAGCAATTTTATTTCTTATACTTCTAACATTTATGGCAACAAAAGTTAAATACTGGGATTGGGGGTTGATTGTTGTAGGATCAAAGTAGCATGTGGATGAAATATGTCGATCTCCTTTATGAAAGGTGGGACCAGGAATAGTGTAAATGTCTCTGCCCTGAAGGATTTTAGTATATCAAGGAATTATTGATACTTGTTTTTTGGCAAGTTTTTTGTTTTGGTCTGAGTTGAAATGGAGTCAGTCACTGTATATTCGGGGTAAAGATAAGGGGCATTATTAAATAAGTTTGGTGTGATATGCAGAGTGTATGGAGGAAATTGGATGGTCGGGACAGAGGTATGTTGAGAGACATTATAATGTCATGATAGGATGGGTGATGCCCCAGTAGCAGGAGAAAAATAAAGGATAAGCTGAGGAATAGAATGATTAAGTAAAGAGATTTGTATGTTATAGTTGTCAGGTAGCGGGGAAGTAAAGATCAAGAAGGAAAAAGAACTTGCAGGGTAGAAGGCTATTTAGTGGTGCTGGAGTCTGACAGCTTATAGAGGGTAGGTAGGAAAGAAGTAATTTCTGTATAGGAAGAGTGTTAGGTTGACCAAGTATCATCTCTATAATGTAAGAAATAGTGGGATTTTAAAGGCTACAGTATGAGGATGTAGTTAACATGGGAAAGGTAAGAGTTTATTTGGGAAAAGTAGAAGATATGATGTAAAATAGATGGGTGCTGTTAGGTAGTTGTGTGATTATGAATGAATACAATGCAAAGCTATATGGGAAGGAGAAAGCTAGTTGGGAATGGTGCTAAAAGGTTAAATGGAAGCTGTGGAGTAGGTAAAAAGAAACAGGAGAGTTTGTATAATAGTAGTGTGTTTTTTGGAGGGTTAGGTAATAAGTTTCACAAGCGAAATGTGTTTGGAGGAAGTATAACAGTAGAGTAAGAGAGGGTGTATGGAAATTTGGGGTATGGTAGGGGAGCATAGCAGGCTTAAAACCTCAGGTCACATTATAACAGACACTAATCAGTTTATATAAAATGCAAAGCAGTTAACCGTGAAGTTCATGTTATAACAGATTTTCTTTCATTTCCTGAATGCAGAAACCTGTTAGCCAAGAATACTAAGTAACTGGCATATATAGTGTAAATTATTGGTCAAGAGAAAGGACAGTGGCCAACTTAATAAGTGATCCTTAGAGTGCAAGACTCCTATTTTGGAGGGGAGATGTAAGCATTTGAATGTACAGTATCTAACAGCATACAAATCAAAAATATCCATCAATGCAACAGCAGACACTAGAAGGCATGTATCTTGTAATTAAACTTAATGAAACTTGATAACTGCAAGCCCCAGATCACATGTTTGTAAAGGTCCTATAGATGTTATTTATTTCAGTCTCTGTAGATCAGTGTGTGTGTGTGTGTGTGTGTGTGTGTGTGTGTGTGTGTGTGTGTGTGTGTGTGTGTGTGTGTGTGTGTGTGTGTGTGTACAGCTTTAAGAAGCTTTCTAGGGGCTTGCAAAAGTGTATAATTACTGAGCACACTGGAGCCTGACTGCCATTTTGTAGTAAGTTGTTGAGAAGTAAGCATGCATGCCTGTGTAGTCTGTTAACCAGTTTGTTTATAGTTTGTAAAGCTGCTATCCATCCTGATGTAGTTCCATGTAATAAAGCATATAAATAAACTATCCCACCTGTCTATCATCTATATTAAAGAAGGACAAGCAACATAGTGTCAGACGTTGCATGTCTAAAAAGGACATGGGCCCAGAAGGGGTTCCACATTCTTCAGTTCGAGACTGAGTGGAACTCAGTTAACACTGGAGGGACATATATGAGTGAATCATCCCTACTTCATGTACAATTCCCAAAACAGGTCAGAAATGAATTCCCAGGTATTAAAACTTGCTCAAGCTATTTTTTATTCCCAAAATATGAAAGGAAGCATTCAGAATGCTCTAAATGAATTTTTAAGTAACAGAAATATGCGAAAGTGCGATATATTAACAGAATATTCAAAATAACTATTGAAAATGTTTGAAATAACATCTGAAGTGCATAAAATGAATAAAATAAGGGAAACAACCACATTTTTTGTATTAATCAAAGCTATCCAAGTTGTCTGAAGTGTATAAAGTGTTTGCATGTTTGTGCAGTATTACAGCACAGTTATTTCACAAAATACAGCCATTTCAAAGCATATTTCGCAACATAAAGCATTTTGAAGAGTTTATTGTACATCTGAGTGTTATTACAAGTGCTGGCTGTGTCCATGTTTGTACATAATTACAAGGCCATATTTTTCAGTGTAGTTGGCCATAATTTGTTGGCATGGCAGACAGATGTTGAAAACCAGCTCCTCTTGTGTTTGATAATAATATTGCAGAGAACTGGAGAGTGTTTGAGCAAGAGTATGATATTTTCATACAGGCTGCATTTTCTGATAAAGGTGACCATACAACAGCATTTATTTTGCTTAATGTAGTTGGTTCAGAAATCATAGAAAGGAAGTGTTCATTTGTCCATGCACCTGGTGTCTTTGCAGGAGAGGGGGGAAAACCATCATATAGTTTTACCGACTGAGTCAAGGTTAAGACCCTGAGTGTTAAAAATGTGAATTTAGAGAAATGTGTAACCCCTGACTGAATGTTACAATGGCAAGGCACTTATTTTACAGAAGGGATCAAAAGCCTGGTGAAAGTTTTGCAGCATATAACTGCTTTGAGAAACAAGGCTAAAACATGCAGATTTGGTGATTTAAGTGATGAGTTGATAAAAGACAGACTTGTGTATGGTATTAAAGATGATGCTATAAGAAAGATTTTGCTTTGTGACAGTGATTTAACTTTGTCAGATGTATAAGCTTATAGTAAAGCAGACAAATATGCTTACAAATGAGAAATGCATGCTTCCAGTAACTTCTAAAGCCCATGATGATATTATGAAGCGTGTGGTTAAAAGAAATAGGCCCAAGCACATGGCAGCTATGGGGAGACCTGCAACGGTCCCTGGGAAACCCCATAGCTTTCTAGCACATTCCAAGGCATGGTCTGGAAACCGCATAGTCTCAGTGAAGCATAAGAGTGAGTCAGCAAACTCAAAGCATGTGCCCCCACCCAGTTTCATAGCCAACTGTCAATATTGTGGAGGAAGTCATGAGCCTAAAAAGGAAAAATGTTTAGCTTTTGGTCAGCAATATCACAAATGCAATAAGTGGAACAATTTTAAAAGATTTGGCAAATCAAATAAAGGAGATTCTTTTATTAAAAGGGCACATTAAAAGAGACAAGTTGATCAGTTAGAAAGCTATGACTCTACTTTTTATGTTAATGGTGTGTCAGTGCTTCATGAAACAGTCAATGCAATAGATTTATGGGAAAAGAAGGAAGCATTTTGTACTGTTCAAACAGATAAATGGAAGACATGTCGAACTCAAAGTTAACAAGTTCAAAATGCAGTGTTATGTCTGCAGAAAATGTTGCTAGAGCATGTGCTGGTAAGAAGCTTGATTTGGTAAAATGTGTGAAGCTTGTTGCTTATGGTGGTGAAGAGATTCAAACTGAAGGCTCAGTAGTACTTTCATGTTGCTCTGCTGGAAGAAGCTATGTCTTGCTATTTTATGTGGCTAAGACGCACATACAGTCATTATTAGGGCTCAGAGAGTTTGAAAATGGGACTGCTTTTGTTTAATAAGGAAGTCCATCATGTTAATCTGAAAGACCACAGCTCTAATTTTGCCCAGTATATTTTCTGTACCTATGCTGATCTTTATCAAGACAACTAGGCAAACTTCCAGTTGTGTACTCCATGAAGTTAGACCCAGATGTCTGTCCAGTTGTCAGACCAGCCCAGAAAGTTCAGTAATTATGCAAAAAGAGTCAAAGCCAGGCTAGATAAAATGGTTCAACAAGGTGTAATTTGTCCAGTTGATGAACCACCTGAATGGGTATCTTCCATGGTGGTATCTCTTAAGAAAAGCTCAGATGATATCAGAATATGTATTGATCTACGTAATTTTAACAAAGCACTAAAAAGACCTCATCATCCAATGCTTACAGTTGAAGAACATGCAGCTCTGATGCCAAATGCCACTGTTTTTTTCTGCCTTAGATGCAAAGAGTTCATGTTGGCAAAGTTTGCTTGACAAGAAATCCTCGTTGCTAACTACAGGCAGTACTCCTTTTGGCAGATACAGAATTTTCAGAATGCCATTTAGGATAAATTCTGCCAGTGAATTATTTCAGTGTGCAATGGAACAAAGTTTTTTGGGTATTCTTGTGCTATTATAGTAGATTTTATTCTAGTAGGAGATAATGAAGAAGCTGAGCATGACAGAAACCTTGAAAAAGTTCTGAAAAGAGCACGTAAAGTGACTCTTAAGCTGATCCCTCAGAAGTGCAAGTTCAGGTTGAGAGAAGTTACTTATGTAGGTCATTTGTTTACCATTTCAGGCTTATGGCCAGACCCTCAAAGCAAACAGCAATTCTTGAGATGCCAGCTCCAAATGATGTTCAAGCCCATCAATGCTTTATTGTCATGGTTAAGTACCTAGGCAAGTTCATTACAGATTTAAGCCATCTAACAGCACCACTTAGAGAGCTGACATGTAAAGATGTATCCTGGTCATGGTTGGAACAACACCAAAGAGCATTTGATGTCCTGAAACAGAGAATCACCAGTCCACCAGCTCTCAGACACTATGATGTTCACAAACCCTTTAGTCTTTCTTGTGATGCTTCAAAATTTGATCTTGGTGCAGTCATTCTTCAAGATAGTCAACCTGTTGCATATGCATCCAGATCTCTAACCCAAACTGAAAAGCAATATGCTGAGACAGAGAAAGAACTCTTGGCAATTGTGTTTGCATGTTCGAAGTTCCATGATTATAATTCATGGTAGACCTATCAAGATTGAAACAGACCACCAAGCTCTAGTCACTATTTTGAGAAAGCCTATACATTCAGGTCCAGCCAGATTGCAATGTATGATGTTGAGATTGCCGAAGGACAATTTCAATCTTATCTACATGAAAGACAAATTTCTTTATCTTGCTTTTAGTTTATCCAAATCACCTAGAAATACCTCTAACCAGCATGAGAATGAGAACCTTGATTTTGAAGTCATGGAAGTGAGAAATCTTTCTTCCACACATCTCGATGAGCTTAGAAATCATACAGCCTCAGATTCAGTTTTACAGAAGCTCAACCACTTTATCAATTGAGGATGGCCATCAAAGCAATCTAGTTTTCCTCAAGTGCAACCTTATTTTCTCTACAGAGATGAGGTTTTGTCTGAGAATGGTATCATTATAAAAGGTCCAAAAGAAATTGTTACAAAGTCCTTTTAACAAGAATATATTGCTATCTTGTATTGTGTCAGTATAAAATTTTATTGAAACAAGGTTAGCGCTTTCATCCAGTGTCTATCACCAGACTTCATCAGTCTGATGAAGTCTGGTGATAGACACTCGATGAAAGCGCTAACCTTGTTTCAATAAAATTTTATACTGACATATTTCTATTGGTTCCAGCTTCATGTGTGTATTTTGGATTTACTGGTTTGGTTTCCGAGCGCCATGATTTTATCTTGTATTGTGGCCACAGAGGAACCAATTCTACTAAAAAGAGTGCAAGAGGACTAGTGCTTTGGCCTTCTATTTCACAAAACACAGAAAGTACTTTCATTTTGTTCTGTATGTAATAGTTCAAAGCCACATCAACAGAAGGAACCACTTCAGCTAAAACAGATTCCTGAATTACCTTGGTCAACAGCAGCTACAGACATTTTTGAATGGAATGGTCAAAAAATACTTGATGTTAGTAGACTCTTATTCCAATATTTTCGAGACTGACCTACTTCCTAATCTCGCATCCAGTGCTGTAATTACTAAGATGAAACATAATTTTGCAGTTCATGATAGTCCACACACAGTTATTTCTGACAATGGTACATGGTTTACTAGCCAGCAATTCAAAAGATTCACCAAAGAGTGGTACTTTATCCATGTTACAATTAGTCCTGAGTATCGGCAGTCAAATGGTTTGGCAGAACATGCAGTTCAAAGTGCAAAAAAGTTACTAGAGAAGTCAAAATGAGATACGAGTGATGTTTTCCTGAATGTCTTGAATCTCAAAAATATTCCTCGTGATAAACATCTCGGTTCACCTGCCCAGAGACTTCTGTCAAGACAAACCAGAACTACATTACCAATCAGCAGTAGTTTATTGGTTCCAAGTGCTAAGAATAACAAATTTGTGAAAGCCCATTTGTTAAAGAAACAGCTATCCCAGAAGTCTTATTACAATAAGTCCAGCAAACTGCTCAATCCATTATGTGAAGGAGAGACAGTGAGAATGCAAATGTGCAAAGGTTATGATTGGATTGGAGTTGTGAAGAGTATTTGCCCAGAGCAGAGATCGTACATTGTGGAATCACATGTAGTAGAGTTTAGGTGGAATCGGAAATATCTGATGCTGGTGTCTAAGCCTGCACCACAGCACCTAGTCTGTGAGAAAAACTCTTTATCTCAGAGTGAGTTGTCCAGTGTTCCATTTCCAGAAGATGTTTCAGTATGTATCACTGTTCCTGAAATGAATCCCGGAGCTCCTGATATGAGTTGTCCACTGAAGACTGGCCCTGTTGCTAAACTCATTCTGAATGCTATGTTACTAGATCAGGTTGTATTTCCAGACCATGTTACAGAAGCACGGCAACTTGGACATGAACATTGTGCTTGTTTCTGACGTGTATATTACCGCATGTCTTTTTCTAATGCCATTTCATTGAAGACAATTTTTTAAGGAGGAGGATGTTGATTAGTGTGTGTGTGTGTGCGTGTGCGTGTGTGTGTGTGTGTGTGTGTGTGTGTGTCTGTGTATACAGTTTTAAGAAGCTTTCTAGGGGCTTGCACAAAACTATAAATACTGAACACTTGCGAGCCTGACTGCCATTTTGTAGTAAGCTGTTGAGATGTAAGCATGTATGTCTGTGTAATCTATCTGTTAATCAGTTCATTTATATTTTGTAAAGCTGCTATCCATCCTGATGTGTCTCTCTGTAATAAAGCATATAAATGAACTACCCCACCTGTTTCATAGGATCATAGGAAGTTTACTAGGCTATTGGCCCTGAGGCCCTTATAAACCTAGCCTAGAGTTTAGCCCATGTTTAGACAAGTCAGAACCCAAAGCCCATGTCCACTAGGGACACAGGTGGAAACCCAGGGATGTATTTTCTGTTTCCCATCCAGTTATCCAGGTTGCGCTTAAAAAGGGATATTGAGGTACTCTACTTGATGTAGAGAGGAAGTCTACTCCACAGATGGGGGAGTATCTGGGATACGAGTCTGTCCTGCCAATATGTCCTACTGATATCATAGACCAGGCTGAGGTCACGCGTACGGGTTACTCAAGGTGGGGTCTGAGATTGTTTTATGTGCCAGACAGAGATCACCTCTGAGGAGTCTGTATGAAACTGAGTAGAGGGACAGAGCTTTTAGCCTATCTGTGTAGGGTAGATGTTTGAGGCCCTGGATTATCCTGGTGAGGATCCTCTGTGGTCTCTCCAGCTGCTTCATGTGCTTTACGAGTTACATTCCAAAGGGGACATTGTACTCCATAATTGGACTTATAAGTGAAGAATACAGGGATGTTAAGACCTCTTTGTCCCTGGATGGGATACCCTTATTTATAAGTTGGGCAATGCAGAAAGCTTTCTGTACAATGGAAGCAACATGATGGCCAAAAGTCAGGTTACAAACAACCTGGGTGGCCAAATCCCTCACTACTGACTGCATGCTTAGAATGTTGTTATTAATGTGATAATATGTGGGAATGTCACTCTCCCCAAAGGGAATGATGATGCATTTTTTTCCATTCAGCTTGAGGCCATGTTTTGGCACAAGTCATTTGTTTGGGTGAAACCCTCTTGGAGGATGACACATCACTTGGGTATTGTTGACCATGCCCAACTTGCATTCATCAGCAAACTTGGTCAGCCATATCCCACTGGTATTGGCCTGCACCTCAGAGAAGTATTTCCAGAATAACAGGGGCCCCAAGACTGATCCCTGTGGTATGCTGCTTGCTACAGGTCTTCTACTCGATGTAGTTTCCCATATTTTGATTAGGTTGGTTCTATCAGTGTGCCAGTTTGCTACCCATCTAGTAAGATATGGATTGATGTCTAGTTGAGAGAGTTTATCTATTATGCCAGAGTAGGGAATAGTGTTGAAGGCTATGGCCAGGTCAAGGTAGGCTGTGTGTACTGTCTTACCCTCATCCATGGCTTTGGTGAACGTCTCCAAGAGGTCAACCAAATTTAACAGACATGACCTCCCTTTCACAAAGCCAAACTGTGTGGGCCAAGTGCTGGAGGTTGCCAATGTCCTTTTGTTATCTATATTAGAGAAGGAGTGACAATCTCCATGAATGAAGTTCACTTTTCTGACACAATGGCAAGACATGATCTATGTCATATGCAGTATGCAGCAAAGAGTACAAATTCATCCCTATAAAAAATTCCTAATAAGAAATATAAGCAGTGGTGTTCTATGGTCCTGCAATAAGCAAGATAAACATTTTAATAAGAACCAATGTGTGAAATAAGTAGTTCTCTTAGAAAATTATAATTTACCCCACAATTTGGCAATCACAGAATCATCTGTAATAAGAGTATAGCTCTCTGCATGCTTCCATGGGGCTGTACAGGGTGCAGATTTTTTTTGTAAATTATTATAAGCTATTTTGGTCTACTAGTCTTCAAAGAAAATTTGCTGAAGGTTTTCTGAAGAAGCAAACCACATCCATAACCAACATAAAGACAGCAAATATATCACAAAAGTTATAGTCTATTACACATTCTTTTCTCAAGGTATAACTGACTAGGGTCATAGTGAGCCTGACTTAACCACTTCTAATGATATATTTGCCAGACACATTCAGCAGATATATGAAGCATGGCCATCTATGAACTAAGCTGTGGGGTATGTTGCTGACATGCTAAAAAAGCAATTTGTAAGTAACTTCTGAAAAGCAGCAGTTTTAACACACTGACATGTCTGGCATTGTACCAAACACGCCTGTAATTATAGTCAAAAGTATAGACCACAAAGCCAGAGTGAAGAACATATTAAAATTTCATTATGCATTTCTCTGTTTGTATGGGGTGAACAACTATTCAGTTATGCTTCAAATTCAGACATTAAAATTCAGTATGCTTAAGTGTTAACTCTCAGAAATTGCAGCCCCTATGATTAGGATATGTACAATTTGCACATATGACTACCCTTCTATTCTATAATGTTTAGGTGCGGCTGTGTAAATACTCATAAACAAGTAATACAATCAGTAAAACTAAACCTCAAATATACTTGGTTAAAAATTACAAAATGAAAAGCAAGTTAGCATACTTGAAAGCAAAAATCAGCATTTGATTTATTCATTTGCTGTTATCTGCTTAATGTTTGACAAAACATTAACTGTACAACAAACAAAATTGTGATAAACTGGATACGGTTAAAACTAAAACACTGAAACAAATACCGAGTGATACTTTTGTTAGGGGGAAAAAACAGAGGAAATGTTTCCATCTATGCTTACAGACCTCCTCCAAACTCTTGAATTGCAATTTACCCATGCTTCATCAAATTGAGAGAAACAGATCTTAGGTAATCTAAGTTGCACCTAAAAACATACACTTTTTTGTTTATTTAATACTCAGTTAAAATTAATATGAACATTTAAACCAAACCATATTTGTGGTATTCAGCTTCACTTACCACTCATATATTTTATTGTTCAGCAAATTCTAAGTATCAACACCACATATGTCAGTTTCATCTTCTTCTTCTTTCAGCTTTTCCCGGTTAGGGGTCGCCACAGCGGATCACCTGTCCGCTCATGATTGGCAGTGGAGTTTTACGGTGTTGAGTTCCATGGAAGGCACACACATGCATGCACTCACGCCTAGGGCCAATTTAGCATGTCCAATCCACCTACAGCATGTCTTTGGGATGTGGGAGAAAACCCACATGACCACAGGGAGGACATGCAGACTCCACAGAAAAGGCACCCCAGTCGAGGACCGAACCAGAGAACCTCTTGCTGTGAGGCGACGCCGCTAACCACTGCACCACCATGGCCGCCCATACATGTCAGTTTCATCTAAAAAATAAAATGTTTAAAACTAGTACAATTTGTGGTGTATCTTTATAATGCCCTCTTGTTATTCACCTTTGTAATACCATAGCAATGCTTATAGATTCCTGAACTGAGTTTTCTAGTAGTCCTATCAGTATAGAATGATTGGCAAGCTAGATGCTCAACAGCATTCATCACAAAGGTACTATTGCATTTACAATAGTTTGCACAGGATAACTTATACCATTGTTTATGCAGAAAAAAGAAAGAAATCGCTTTACATTATGTGTGTTACACTGGTAAGTTGCCTTTGTTCTAAGTGCATGACTATCTCCCACCTTAGGTCTCTTGTCATAATAACACTTCTTGTTAAAAACAGAGACTCCCCCTACAATTTATTGTACAATTGGGTCTCCAGCTAAACTTCTCCAGTTTTTCTATCTCTTTACTTATTAGAATATCAAGGGTATAGAATAAAAAAAAGCCCATGGTATACTTTTTTCTTCTTCTAAATCAAAGACACTAGCCTTCCTGTTCTGTACATCCACTTCAGTGAGGGGTTTGTATAAGTGTTTTTTTTGGTAAAAATAATTTCATTTGCCAGTTCATCTAAAACTGAAAGGTGACCCATCTGTTCAACATATTTCTCATTCTACACAGCTTTGCAATCTGAATGTTTTGTGTTAAATTTATTGATTTTCATAATTTGAGCTTTCTCTGTGCTGTGCTTCCTAAAGGCTTATAATTAGAAAGTGTCTAACAGCTGTAAAATTCATTTGAGCTGCAAAGAAGCTCTTCTTTTTTCCCCAACTACGTAAGGAAAAGTGTGCCCCCAACAAATCCTCTCCTTGTCACTTAATAATAGTCTAATTTTACCAACACAGCATTTTTTAATGAAGCCATAAATCAACAAAGAAACAATTGTCAATTAGTCAAATTCATGTTCCTGGACCTCTTTCACCTGCCCATTTATTTCAGCTGTCCCTGTTTTTACTTCATATTTTTGTCATGCCCCACATTTGTTTTATTTTATGGTAAATCAATGTGGACTGCAGTTAGTAATATCAAACATTAAGAGTTAAATGTTTTTTATTGTTATGAAAATTCATGTTGAAGCAAAAAATCTATTTTTCTGATAGCTTTTTATGAATTAATACAATATTTAAAAACTGTCCCTTGTTTTGATCCATTGCCCCCTCCCCAATTATTTTTGGATCTGTCAAGCATTCTAAATCAAATAAGTTGACAGGTATGCTCATGCTGTTGTTTGATAATGCTCACCAAATACTTTACCTGCTTTCCAAACATTCTGTACTCCCACATTTTCTTTTTCTTTGTTTTTTGTAGTTGGTTATACTTTGAGCAGATAAAGACAAAAAATATGATAAGGTCTCACCAATCACCAATCATATCCTTTTATTATGTGTTCTTGATATGGAAGCCAAGACTTACTTCTTAAGCTATAGCCTTGATGTAACCTTCTTGGCATCCATGTCTTCAACACATATGGTAGCAAAACCTGTAATACAAGTTAACAACTCATTCGTTTTTAACAATATTATCAGTGCAATTGTTTAATTGATGTTATAATTTAATGATAATGTTCAACCAAGTTGATTAGTGAAAAAGCGAGGGTAAGAATCTGCTATAAAAAAATAATTTGATTACTTCTAATTTTATTTTGATGAAGTCCAACCACCAGGATGAAAGTGCTCAGTTTTGTTAATAAAGTGTGAGATGTTTACAATACGCTCCTAGTTCTGCTTTCAGTTACTATTTTTTTTTCATTTGCCTTTTTGTTGTTCTGGTTCTGGATTTGGCATTATGTCATCTCCAAGAAGCAGTCGAGTAAATAATGGGATGCCTACACCACCTAAGGACATTTCTGCCTCCACTGGAAATCCTATGCTTCTTATACAACAAATTGGGGGTTTTAGCAACCATTATGACACTAGAGGAAACCTTGGATTTGATTCCCATCTATAAGATAATGAAAGTAGTCCAGTTCAAGCACCATGTTTTTCGAACAGTTACCATGTTAATTAATTTAGACCTGCATTTACAGCTGATGCATTACCTACAGAAACCAATCGCAGTAATGGTAATAGGATGCTCGTCAAGGTAGTCATTCCATACAAGATTGTTTGAAAAAAAAAATGAATGTATGTATGCAGCACAAGTCTGTTTCATTTATGAATGGATATTTTGATAGACAGATTCAAACTTTTCATACTAAACTGTTTAGGTATCAGAAGTTGCAAGTTGAAAACAGTTATTTTAAGGAGTGTATTTGTGTCAAATGAGTTCCAAAGGGATTTAGATATTGGAAATATCTGACTGGACTAATTGAAGGTTCATTTTTACATAATAATTGATTATAACCTTTTAACAGACATGGCTGTGAATTAATGTAAATACATATTAAACATAATTTGAAGGATATGGACAGTCTTATGAATGAGGTTACCAGTCTAGACAAAAATTTTACTTCTGACCTTATTATGTAAAACAAAATGACTATTATGCTGTATTTGATAAAGCTGATAATAGAGTACTTAATAACTTAAAGAGAAGAAACTTTTTAGAGATAATGTAGCATATGATGATGGTAAAGCATATCCCTCTCCACCCTCCACCCTCCATGGGGATATATTCCTAAAGGAAAGGAAAGGAATAACATTATTTTCAAAAGTTATAACATTGACTCAGAAGACAAGAATGACTTTCAACTGGTTTAGACAGACAAGAAGGTCAGTAAGTCTAAAGAACGACATGTAATGGGGATGTCATTTATGAGGCAATCACCCCCATAATGGGAGCAAGACAAATATAGCCCACCACATTGGAGAGGCAGTGGGAGGAACAGTGTGAGACCATTAGAACATTCAGGAATTAGATAATGTAGTAATTATAGTGAAAGAAATTGGAATAGTGAATGGGCAGATCTTTTTGGAAAGGAGATTACCTTTGTACCCATTAGGATAGCATATATAAACAAAGTTTTAATTGATCTTAAGTTATTCACCCATGCGTTAAATTCAGTTATGTTTTTTTTTTCTCAGGATGAGTACAAGAGCTTGAATTTTAATCCCATTAGAACCACGTGTAAAAAGCCTAGGATATTCCATCCTCCTGTGCGTTCAATTATCACCTTATTTGAGAACGTCTGTGAGACTGACATTAGACAACCTTTGAGCCACAAAAAGAGTAGATATAGGTTGAATCTAAAGCCTGAAGAAATGGCATAGTTGGAGCAGATAATTAACAACAGACAAATTAGGCATATGAAACCTGATAAGGGTGGTGGCTTGGTTATTTTGGATTTCAACGACTATAAATAAATTGCTAGAACTATTGAGAAAATATTAAAGCACAGAAACACAGCCAAGAGCATAGAGTCCACATAGTTTAATAAAACTGGTAAGCATTTTCACACAATAAAATAGTGCTTCATCAGACCATAAAATTCACTACATAAACTACTACTTAATATATAAAAACATCAATACAATTACTTCAAACTAACCAATAAAACAACAGCAAATGAAGCAAAACAATTAAACATAATAAAATTGCTTTGCTTCATTTGCTGTTGTTTTATTGGTTAGTCTGAATTAATTGTATGGATGTTTTTATATATTAAGTAGTAGTTTATGTAGTGAATGGTATAGTCTGATGAAGCACTATTTTATTGTGTGAAAGCGCTTAGCAGTTTTATTAAACTACATGGACTTGATGCTCTTGGCTGTGTTTCTGTGCTTTAATATTTTCTCAATACTTTGTTGGTTTAGTAACATGGTTTATTCCTTAGAGGTTTTCTTTTTTGAAATTGCTAGAACTATTGTTTAATGTTATTTGCAAAGAGGTTTTAATCAACCAAAGAAATATAGCTTATGAAAAAATAAATATGATGCTATATGGTTTATTCACCCAGCATCAGATTTCTCAGACTGAGCTTGAATTTTTGAAAGTAGCACATCCCAGAACTCCTACTATCTTTGGGATTCTAAAGATACATAAAATTTGTCCGACCCTCCACTTCATCCATTTGCTGACAGTAAGTCATCTAAGACATTCATAATAGATACATTTATTGACCAGAAGCTTAAAAATGAGGTAATGAACATTAGTTATCTTTTTAAGGATTCCTGGGACTTTTAGAAAGAGTTTCAAAAGCTTTGTATAAGGACAGTTTGATCTTTGTAGCTATTGATGTTAAAGATCTGTTCTCGAACACCTCACATTATTGGACTGAAGTGGTTCTATGATTTTTTTATGTAGACACAGTGACCTTAGCCAAAACAGGATTAACTCTTTAACCCTGAGTACCTTCTCAGGGCGCCTTAGTGCTTACATCCAAGTGCTCTGTGAGGCACTTGAAAATGTAAGCTGTTTCACCCAAGTGCCTTCCACAAGCGCCAGTAAATTCACAGTCCCTTTTTAGCTCCACTGATAAAAATTAAGTTGAAAAAGTACCTGAACTTTGTCAGGTACCTTCTCAACTTTGTTTTAATGGTGGAGTAACATCATGTTTGTATTTAACATTTTGGAGAAAATTGGCTTGCAGACAGCAAGCCAATTCTGTATGTTTTCCCTGAAGCAAGTGGTGGCAGCCAATCGGATTCTTGTAATCCAAGCTACCACTTCCCAAACAACTCCACCCCAGACCTAACTTTCATTGTTCTGTGATCATCTCCATAGGTGTAGTTGGATAGTTTAAATCAATCAGTCCTTTTTTCCAATCTTAATTTTATAGGTTCATAGGTAGGTACTAGGCTATTGGGCCTATATAAACCTAGCCAAATGATAGCCTGGCTTTTACCACCCAAGATAATAATTTTCCTGTGCCCCTGTCAAGCAGAGCCACAGAAGTGATCCCTGGGGTGAATTTCTTATCTCTCATCCAATCATCAAAATTTTTCTTGAGAGTGCTAATGAGGAGCTTTGTTTGATATAGATAGGTAGTTTGTTCCAGAGTATGTGAAGTCTCTGGGATAGAAATCTATCCCTCCAGCATGTTCTATTTATTGTGGTGACAAGGTTTAGGTGCCTAGACCATGTAGCTTTGAGGGATTGGGATTTCTTTACATGGAGCATGTCCGACAGCTCTGGGTTAGACATAGCTTTACATGTTAGGCAGAGATCTTTTGCTGAAATTCAGACAGAAATTAATTTTGTGGTACATATCTTGAGTGTCAGATACACGAGGTGTTTATTCTCAGTTTTGGTACTAACCAAAGCATTCACCGGTGTTTGAGTTATTCGGGCAACATGACTGAAGAAAAAACATATAAAGCAGAGTATGCCAAGAGCAGACAGGCATCTTGTAAAAAATATAAAGAGAATATTTCTAAGGATGTTCTCAGGATGGCTGTCAAGGTGTAGGTATGATAAACAGTGCAGGCATGAACACACATTATCGTTGTTAATTGCACTTTATGTATATACTTTTTTCATGGAAGTTTGAAATACAGATATTTTCAATGTGTGCAAGTTAAGTGTTTAGTGACAGTTTAACAGTAAAGACATTTAAAAATATGTTTTGGCCTAAATCTCAGGACACTTGCCATTTTTAAGGACGTGACAATAAAAAGTCCTGTAAAAAGGGGATAAATAAGAACCCTAGATGATCTATCAAAAGTACGTTTGTGTTAACGAGCAGTTCTACACCAACATTTTTGACATCCATTCAGTGTTTCCAGTTTTAAACAAAAATCATGAATGACAGTATACAGAAGATTATTCGTACTGATCTAGCAAAATAACATACATAGAAGACAATATATTTTAAAATGTCCGCCAAACTTATTTCTAACTACTAAATGACTGTTTGCGAACCTTATTCCACCAACTGAGTCCATGCTGGTTGAGTGCTAAGAATATGTACATATATTACAGCAATAGTCTTGCTCAAACTATTCATTGTAACTCATTATCAGAGGCAGTTTTCCTGGCAGAGAACTTGTTTTAAGACGTCCCTGAACTGTTAACAGTAAATTCCTTAGTTACAGATAAAAGAAATTGCACAGGCAATTTACTACACCCTTCTCAGAGGACCTTCTTTTTTTCCCTACAGTAATAATAACATCAAGTTGTGCACACTATTATCATCTTCTTTGCTTTGAATGATGATAGGACAGAAATTTTGATAAGTCTGTCCAACACTGAATTGACTGGTTGGGTTTGTTGGCATTAGGTGGGCTTTATTGTTACGCAATGTTGGTTGGTGAAGTAAAACATGTGGGTTAGCACTAGGAAGGGACTGAAGGAGAAATGTAGTTCCCTCTACACGCAAAGGAATTTTAGGAGCTCTAATACAGTGACCTTTGGTGAATAGAACTGTATTAGTGAAAAAGCTAATAGGAAGTACCAGAAGGTTGCAAGTAATCACTGGATCTAGTTTAATTAGTTATCTAAATGGTGCAAATTGTTTGAGTGTCCCGACCCACTGGCAAGGAGAAGAAACTTGAATTTTTGCAAGTTTTGTAAATACGTGATTGGCGATACTGGTGCTGTTGTAAATAGAGTAAAGTAAACTAATTCATCCATATTGATAGTCTAATATCTTTGAAATATTGTTTTATGTTTTGCAGCACTTCTGAGGATAACATTAGAGATGTTTTCTTTGCTGATAAGTAGTACTGTTTTAATAGCTCCATACTATATGTATATTTAAATAATGTTTCTGCTTTTGAAGCGAACAGCCACTAGAGCTGGGTTGTACGTGCGATGTTTAAACTTTGTTCACTTTCATAGTGATACTTCTAGAGAGATGCTACCTGGGCCATTAAGTGTGTGGATGTGCAGGATAAGAACTGTGCTGCAGAGAGTTCTTGGCTGGTACCAGTCTAATGGGACTGGTGAGTGGAAGATGATGTCTCTTTTGGCTGGTCTGTGTCGCTGTGTAACAGGGCAGAGATTACGCCGTGGACTTCAGACAGGACAACTGTATAATGACCTTTATTCTGAAAAATCAAGAGAGAGTCTCTTTGTTAGTTTTTTGTGCAGATTTCAGAGTTGGCATGTGAAAACCTTCAGACTGGTTGCAGCTATTGCTGGTGTGTTTATGTGGAAAGAAGAAAAGATAAAAGAAGAAGAGCTACACTGGTAAGAACTGTAATATTAGTAGAGTAATGACGGTACAAGTTGTTGATAAACTGTTTGATTAGCCTTCTTTGTTGGAAGTATTTGTGAATAAGACAACTATTAACTGCTTTACATTCGTATATAGTAATCTGGCAATATTATTCCACGAAGGGACATATTTTAAGGTATGTGTGTGTGTGTGTGTGTGTGTGTGTGTGTGTGTGTGTGTGTGTGTGTGTGTGTGTGTGTGTGTGTGTGTGTGTGGGTATATGTGTGTGTGTGTGTGTGTGTGTGTGTGCTTTTTATTTGTTTATGCTAATTTTGTAAGGAGCTATTTATGTAATGTATATCTACATAATGGTCATTATTACTACTACTACCGCATGGACTTTCTTCACAATGTTTTTCCAGCTTTTAACTTCAATTTTCTCTTAACCTACTGTAGATACTATGGACTACAGATCATATGTTAAAGTTTCCACTGTTATGAAAATCACTTGCATTCCATACTTGCATACAGTGGACCACAAGTGTTCCATGTCTAGAAAACATAGCTATAATAGCATGCTTCTCAACTGTCCAAAAATGTCCAGATTTTTGTCTCTTATTTTTGGTCTGCTGGTCATTAATTTATGTGGTTTTCTGTCAAATCATTGAGGATTGAAATCACTAAATAATTCTTTATAATGACCGACATCTGAGTTTCAGATTTCATATCTTTCTGAAAATATATAGTAATGTAAAATTTGGCATACTAGCAACTTTACATAAATAGGTGTGGTATAATCTGTCCCTATTTTCAGGCGTTTGTTCCCCCCCTTTTTTTTGGCTTTGTCCAGATTTTTTGTGCTGAGAGGTTGAGATGTATGGAGCCATGCAAACAACTTTTGATCATTTTTTGTGAATGCGTGTGTGCATGTGTGTGTGTTTTTAGCAGCATAGAAGCCACAAACAGTCATGCAAAGTCAATGTGAATATGCTTCCTGGATGTTGGAGAAATCAAATTCTGAAGGTGCACAGGGATGTGTATACTGTTTTCTGTTGACAGTGTTTATGTCACCTAAAATTAGTAGCTCAGCAATGAATTTAGGGTATGTTTTGCTCTGGATGTATATTTCGGAGAATTTAAGTAAGTGAGTTTCATGTATCCATTGTTATTTATTGTTACTCGTATGTTTAATACTTTCTAGTATAACATGTAAAATACAGCTGCAGTAGTGACTTTTGCTGTGTGTCAGTGTTTGTACTAAGCTTTTCATGGTTAAAAGGGCACCATGCTTTATGGTTAGAGATGAGATGGGAGGGGGCCTCTTTACCCCGTATTGCATATGGGCTAATATTTCTTTAATCGCATTGTATTATTTGAGATTTGTAGTTTAGTCGCCATCTGAAATGTATCAGAAATGCAGAAATCTATAGTGTTCACCCATTCTCAAATATCCTTTTAATTCGACCTGATATTTTTCTTTGCAGACACATGAGCCTGCTGGTGCTGCTTTACGAGGCGCCAGTTTTATTTTAACCTGCTACCAGTAGTCTTACTAGACAGGGTTGGGGATTGCAGTTGATTGATGCTTGTAGGTAGGTTGAGCTAGCCTGTCCAAGGGACAAAGCCTTCAGTGCTGACAGAGGTGTGTTTGGTGCAAAAGAGGAAGGAAAAGGAGAGGTCATCGTCTCTCTCTCTACTCTTCCCTTATTAGGCCAATCATTGAGTATAATGCCCCATTTAGCATGTACCTCACTAGACACATGCAACAGCTGGCCACAAAACTACCTCATGAAGAGAATCCTAGGCTATAAACATATGTCCTACATGGACAGACTCAAAAAACTCCAGCTATTCTCTGTCTCATACCGTCTACTAAGTGGTGATCTCTGGTTGACTTACAAAGCCATGTCTGACCTAGCTCTGTTAGGTATGCTACATCTAAAGAAATCCCAATCCCTCCGCACCACATGCTCCAGAGCCCTCAACCTTATTACCACAATCAACAGAAAGTACAGCTGTGTACACTTACCATAAATGTAGATGTTTGAGTGTATTTACTGTTGCAGTCATCACACTTGGGTTGTCTGCCTGCAGGTAACCCTCAGTTGGCCCAAATACCAGAGACTTAGTATTTCTGCATCGGATGCTGTTACTTCTTCCATGGCATCAAGTCATCAGGGGTATAAAAACAGGCAGCCAATGCCATTACATCAGTTTTTCTTAACCCAAATTTCAGGAGCCCCCAAATAGGAAGGTAGGCTATGGTGTGGAAACACCACCAGTAAAAAGTAAATACCAATACCAGTAGGAATAGCCATAAAGAGGAGAAATAGAGAGATAGAAAAAACAAGGAGGCTGGAGGGAGGGAAATCAGGACTGCAACAGTGAACACACTTGAACATACATTTATAGTAAGTGTACAATACTGTACTATGTTCTTTGTGTTTCACTGTTGCAGTCATCACACTTGGGTTGATTCCCAAAGCTGAGGAAGGATGGAGGCAGTCAAGAAATGTTTGGGCTGGCTAGTAGGCTTTGGAAGACTGATGTAGAAAATTCTGCCCTGTATTTGGAAAAGATAGGCAGGTGGTAATGCTTGGTGAAGGTGTGTACAGAACTCCAGATAGCAGCTTCCACTATGTCCTTGGTAGGGACTCCCCAGAGAAATGCTGTAGAGGTAGATGTAGCCCTAGTGGAATGTGTTCTGACCCCCTGAGGGGTTGGTTTTCCATGATGCTTGTAGCAGAAATTGATGCAGTGTGTAATCCATTTGGAAATGGTTTGTTTTGAAATGGCCTTGAAATGTTGGCATTGTTTAACTGGATATTTTTGACAATATTTCTGCCTTTTTAACTTCTGACTGTTATTGCAACCAGAGGGATGGTTAGGTGAGATAATGTGAATTAATACTTTAAAATGGATCAGCCCGATAAGTTTGACATTTCTGCTTGTCTTATTATTATTATTCTGATCATACTCAATAGTTGCCTAAGTGAGATAAAGGTGATCCACTAGGTGACTATGGACAGCATAGAGCTACCATATTTTTTGTGTATTTCTCCTGGCTTTGTCAGATGTGTGGAGTTTAGGTGGGGAGAAGGGCTCAGGAATATCTAAGTGTTATACTATTGTACTGAATGCCTACTCAGGTTATGTGCAGCAATTATCACCTGTGTCTCAGCATGCATACTTTTGCATTAATGAAAGGAAGGTCATTATCACATTAGTAATGCGTTCAGATACAATATAGCAGTTAGTCATTATCACTTTTCTGGGAACTGTCTCAGCTGCTGTCACTGTTATTCACATAAGTAGAAGTCATTATCGCTTTGATGAATGCACAAGCCAGGGTGTGTTTTTTCTCTCCTTGGAGTCATTGCAAGCAACCCCCCCCCCCATCATTCTTCATCAACTACCTACCCTCCTAAACCCCTGATTTTTTCTTCCTGTATATATCTATATATATATATATATATATATATATATATATATATATATATATATATATGTGTGTGTGTATGTATATACACACACACACACGCATATATTTTATATATATATATATATATATATATATATATATATATATATATATATATAGATATATGTGTGTGTGTGTGTATATATATATATATATATATATATATATACACACACACAAACACACATATATATATATATAAATATAAAATTATATATATAATTTGTGCATGTGTGTATATGGCTATATATGTATGTACATAATGTACTTGCACATATATACATTGGTCTACATGCATCTATATATCATTTTGGTGATTGTGCGTATCTCAACATTTTCCTCAAGGGGTCATTTGGGTGAATGTTTCATTTAGGGACATGTGTATAACATGTAGTAATGAAGATGTTGGTAGGGGAAATAATTCATTTGTGTACCAGGGAAGTACTTGTGCATACATGGTCAGACTGCTGAAGATCGTAATATAGATACAGTGTAACAAGTATAGGTTATCTATATCTCAGGTTTCAGTGATGGTTATTATAATTTTTTGTTTATGTATCCAGCTTTTGAGAATAATTTATTATCTGTTAACAATATGCACATACTGGATGAGGAAAACTGATGGGTCTTATTGTAACCAGAATGATGGTCAGATGCGATAACTGGAATTATTACTTTTGTGACTAATTCTTACATGGATGAACCAGATACGTTTGACATTTCTGCTTGTATTACTGTACTTCTGCTTATACTCAGTAGATGGGCATGTTTCCACGCTTTATTATTCATGGGTGGAAATTAGGTGGTAGAAGGAAGGGCTCAGTTACATCCAAGTGTTATACTATTTTGACTGAATTATAATGATACAGCATTTCTGCTGAATGATAATGAATGCCTTTGCACTCCAGACTAACATGCATTAGTTAGTCATTTGGTTATATGGTTATGGAAATTATGATTTTTTTTTCATATTTTGGTAAATAACTTCACGAGGGAGAATCTGAATGTGCTAAGTAATACCTCATTTTGAACACAGTATTGCTGGTTCCAACATGGTAAAAGAATTGTGCCTGTATGTTGTATACATGTGCTGATATCAAAGTTTCTTTCGGACTTAGGTTATGGAAATTATGATTTTTTTCATATTTTGGTAAATAACTTTGCAAGGGAGCATCTGAATGTGCCAAGTAATACATCATTTTGAAGACAGTATTGCTGATTCCAACATGGTAAAATAATTGTGCCTGTATGTTATACACATGTGCAGATATCAAAGTTTGTTTTGGAGTTAGGTTATGGAAATTACATTTTTTTTATATTTTGGTAAATAACTTTGCAAGGGAGCATGTCAGTGTGCCAAGTAATACCTCATTTTGAAGACAGTGTTGATCCTTACAACATGGTAAAATAACTTTGTCTGTGCACTGTACAGATGTACAGATATCACAGTTTTAGTCTTGTATGTTCTAGTGTTCTAATGTTTAGTTCTATTAAGAACAACCTATTGTAACCTTTTTAGTTTTGGAGCTTTTCTCCCCAGGACTCCATTGAAAACGGGTTCATTTGGTCCAATGGACTATCCTGGTAAACCAACTGCAAATAAAAATAAAATAAATAAAAATAAGTATGATTATGAAAATTATACATTTCCAATACTTCTCATTATTATGCCCATATCTTTGTAAGGGAGCATGGTGATCACACAAATCATGCATCATTTTGAAGCTGACATCCAGTCGCACAACTCCTACACTGATACATAGGCTCTGTCTGTTACAGGTGATGAGATATTATGCTTTGTTTATTTATCAACTATGAGAAATATTATCTTAATCATATTTCTGTGAATATCTCCATAAAGGAGCATCACACAGTAATGGTTAAGGTATCATTTTAAAGCTTACATTCATACTAACAAATTAAATACAAATTGTGTGGGTCTGCATTGTACATTGACAAATATATTGTGCTTTGCTTTTCCAAAAAGGCAAACAAATATGCACAATATCAAAATTCCTTGCAAAATATTTAATAATGACTTTGATATGCACTATCAACATTTACACTGTTGGAAAGGTCAGTATCTGCTGAACAACTTTCGTGTTTACATTTTTAGTCTAGCTCTTATAGTCAAAGAGTTATGAACATTTGTTTTAAGTATGGTATTACAAATGGATTTTCTGAAAATGAGCTCAGGCTGCACTGTTGTTCCTATGGTGGAATTAAGCAGGCAGCTTTTTCCGAGCTGCTCCTGAGTTGTTGTTTGCCTTTCGGCTTTTTCCCGGTAAGAGGTCGCCACAGCGGAACTCTGGTCCGCTAATGATTTGCAGTAGATTTTTTTACGAAACATCGAGGTGCCAGCTCGACGCTCAACCTTCAACGAAGGTACACCCATTTACGCACGCATGTCTTTTGAATGCTTCCCAACCGCGGGGAGGACATGCAGACTCCACACAGAAGGCACTCCCAAGCCAAGCTGAGAATTGAACGGGAGAACCTCTTGCGGGAGTGAATGAGTTAATTAGGGACTTAATGGAAACAGTATTGGTAAACAACTACATTTTATCAAAGGCCAATTGTTTAGACAGCAGAGCAGGGTGGCAATGGGTGCAGGATGTGTGCTAGTTTTTATCAATTTAGTTATGGCACAATGGGAAGGAAAGCTCATATTTATGTCACCTTTTGCTGAATATTGGTCATTTTATGGTTATTACTTAGATGATACAGTTATATTTTGGACAGCTACTGTTAAATTACTTGAATTTTTTTGAGTTTTTGAACCTTACAACTAGCTTTTTAAGATTCTCTGTGAAATTCGCTGATCAATTTATTGACTACCTAGATATAACTATTTCAAAAAACAAAACTAAAGATTGGTCCGAGACTAACATAAACAGAAAGTCTACATACTCAAACTCCCTATTACATTTTACTAGTTGCCATCCAATACATCAGAAAAGAGCATTAGTAAAAGGAAAACTAGTTAGACTGTCACATACGATTTCACAAGAGACAGTTTTTACTTATGAATGTACTCATTTCAACAAAAATGTTGGAGGTAAGAGGGTATCCTCTTAGATTTGTAATTCCTATTTTTGAAGAAGTAATAGACAAATGGAAAATGGCATTTTTTATCCATTGATTGGCAAAGACACCTACTATCTACCTACTACATGAAAGGCTAACCTTACCAACAGTTATAATAAGGCATTAATACTTAAATATAATCTGGATTTTCCTGGTATGAAATCTGTGGTTATGAATAACTGCAATATTTTCACAGCCGATAATGAGCAATGTCAAGTGTAAGGGGATATGCCTAATTTTGTCTATAGAAAGGACAGGTTCTTAAAAATAAGTTAGACAGTATAAGAATTACAATGGTCAACACAGGAATGAAAGGAATGTGGGCTCTGTAGACAATGCTGTCATATTTTGAAAGGCCATAGTTTTATATTCATGAATATGGTGAAATTAAAATCAAAAATAAGTTTCACTGTTCAAGTATCGGGGTGGTCTATGTGACTCAGTGCCAGGACTGCCCCAGCTTCTACATAGGGAAAACAGAAAAATCTTTTAAGAGAAGAATTTATCAGTACATCTATGATATTAAAAGAAAGGATGACCACAATGCTTTCTTGAAACATACAAAAAGCATGACTACACACAGTTTTAAATTTTATGCAATAGACTGTGTATGATTAGATGGCAGGAGCAGACCTTTGCTGACTTCTTAGAGTTAAAGGAGCTCAGATGGCAGCTCAGGACCAACTCCATCAATGATTGGTTCCTCAGTGATATGTTGTTTATAAGTAGAATTCTTTGTCTGAAAGCATGTCTGTCATTATATGTTGTAAATTTTAGGTAGACACAAAGTGGCTTTTAACATTTATCTATTTATTTACTTATCTACTTATTAGTTTTTCATGTTTTAATCACAACAATTTTAAGTATTCAGAGTTGTGCCTATTTTTAAATGTTTTAATAATGGTGATTTAAAAACACAGGAGTTTTATAATTACATTTTATCTTATTTTATATGGTTGCAAAACCTGTAATATGAGTTAACTCAATTCATTTTTAATAATATTGTTAGTGCGGTTGTTTAAATGATGTTATAATTTAATACTAATTTTCAATCACAGCAGCTGATTAAAGAAAAATCGAGGTTAAGAATCTGCTATAAAAATGTACTCGATTACTTCTAATTTTATTCTGCTGAAGTCCAATAACCAGCATGAAAGCGACTGATTTTGTTAATAAAGTGTGAGTTTTTTATCAGTATGCTCCCGGTTTTCTTTTTTCAGTTAAAGGGTGACATTATTATGATACAGATATGTCTTAAGGTCAGATTATTGATGGCTACATGAACTGTACATTTTATTCATCGTGGTATTGGTACAAGGAATAAAGATTTAGATGCAAGAATTCTTATTTCCAGTTTGAAACCAGACAGATCATTTTTTCATATTAGGGCAGGAAGGATGTGGGATTCATTACTCAGACATGCAAAATTAGCAAATGATTTATCAATTCTTAAACTGACATTAGACAACTGTTTTTCTAAAATGTTATATTCTCCAGGATGTCTATTATGCAAACATTAAACTGGCCAATGTAGACCCTAAGCTTGTTAGTTTATTCATTAGTCATCATTCATACTTTATGTATTGCAGTGTGTACTAATCAGTGGGATGATGTGAAAGAGACTGTCACTGAAGCTTTTGCAGTCTAAGTGGATGGTCTTCCTATTTTGAACTTCCAGTGCTCACTAGTAGGAGCTTCCAAAGTTAAAAGAACAAAGGGGAGGCACACTTAAGCACACCGAGTTTAATAAGAAAACAGAGATATGGTGGGTGAGTGGGAAAATGTTGCCTCACTACAGCTGCAATCACACACTAAGTGACAGCTCTTAAGGATTTAAACCTTTTCATGTTCTGCTTTTCTCCAGTAATAAATGCTACACCTCAGATCATTCCACAGACTGCCTAACCTTAATCTCTTTGCAGTCGGAGTAGAGAATAGAAAATAAATATCTGCTGACCTGCCTAATGAATTGCTTTTAAAATTTCAAGAAAAAAGGTAAAACAAATTAAAGCTGAAACAAGTGCAATAAAAAGACCAAATGAATGGGAACAATGCAAAATTGCAAACCTTAACTGAAGAATTCCAAAGTAGCCTCACAACAACAGCAGTCACAGTCGGTGCCATCTCCAATACATTAAAAATTGCACGCATTGCACAAAAAATATACTTATTATATAGCTTATCCAATAGGCATGATTACTACAGATTATTTAAATAAACAGAAAACATTAAATACATTTTGAAAAAGAAAAATGTGGATAAATGTGCTATGGGGTATGGTTTGTGTAGCAAATGAAATGCTCTATATTGCAATACAGGAATCTCATTATAAGCCTTCTAGCTTCATAGGTCCATATATGTATACTAGCCTAATGACCTTTAGGGCCCTTATAAGTCTAGCCATGTGACTGAAATGTCACCCATAAATTTGAATTATATTGGTCATGAATTACTAACAGACTCTGTCCATCAGAGATATGTGTACCAGACCAGGGGTACATTTCTTATTACCCATTCATTGCTCCAAGTTGCACTTAAATAGGTAGAGGGAGCAACTCTGCTTCACGTGGATGGGGAGCCTGTTCCAGACAATGGAAATTCTCTGAGAGACCTGTCCATCTCTCCAACATACCCTGTTTATGCCACAAGCTAAATGTGCGTCTTTTGATCTAGTAGTTCTGTTGCTGTTTGTTCTGCAGGCTCATCAAAACATGGTCCAGGGATGTGTTGTACGCCAGACAAAGATACCCTATCAGAAGTCTGTATTTTGAGGTGATCAGCATAGGGTGTTGTGTTTACTGCATGCATTCTTTCTGTAAGGAACCTTTGTAGATGTTCCATTTGCTCCATGTGACTGGTCAAGTACGTACTGAAGGGGACAGTATACTCTATGATGGGTCTGATGAGGGCCAAGTACAGCAATATGATGATCTCTCTGTGCCTAGATGCCATGCTCTTACTTATAAGTTGAGCAACATAGAAGGTAGAAGTCTAGGTTGCTATCTACATGAGTTCTGAGATCTCTGACAAGTGAATCACCATTTAGGTGTGTTCTATCGATGACCTAGTTAGCCAGAGTGTCAGACTTCCCAAAAAGTAATATAATGCTTTTCACAGTACTGACTTTTAAGCCATGTTTTTGACATCAAGCATTTTTCTGTCTTAGACCTTCTCGAAGGGTGTCCTCATCTTTGGTGGGTATTCAATGACTGCTACCAGTTTGCAATCATCTGTGAACCTGTCAGCCAGGGGACTTGGACATTGGTTTTGACCTCTGGGAATTAGATGTCAAAGAGGATTGGGCCCAGCACAGAGTCCTGAGGGACACCACTGGTTTCTAGCCTCTTTGCGGGGGTAATCTCACTGATCCTAACCTCTTGGGTCCTATCCATGAGTCAGTTTGTTATCCAGAGTATTATAAAGGAGTTTATACAGAGTTCCTTAAGTTTTTTGGCAATGCCTGAATGGGGTATTGTATCAAATGCTATAGCCAGATCTTGGTAGGTAGTATGCACTGCTTTCTGATCATACATTGCCTTAGTGACCTTTTCAAAGAAGTCCACTAGGTTCCATAAGCATGACCTTCTTTTGATAAAGGCAAACCCAGATGAATCAAGCATCTGGAGCTCTCCAAGGTAATTCTTTACATGGCACTGGAACTAAGGCTAGTCATACTACTGCATCTGCAGTTTCCAGGAACTGTTGAAAGTCATCCCTTATGATGGGGGATAACCATCGCAGTCCTCCATTTTCATGCCACAAAGTTGATTTTGATTGACCTATTTAAGCCTGTTATTTCCCTATTTAGCTTAAAGAGAGAGAGAGGGAGAGTTTTTCATCCTGGGAATTACCATTCCTGATTTTTGCCATTTTTTCCTTTTGTTGTATATCCTGTTCAATTTGGGATGCCACCAAGGTAGTTTATTTCTGTGGCAAGTTCTGAGCTTATTTCTGGTAGGTATGGTAGCCTCCTTGAACCCACTGACATGGTTGCATAAAGTTTCTGATAGCAATTCAGTGTAGGCTACTGTGTTCTTCAGGTTAGGAGGGACACTGAATTTTGACAAATTCTCAGTTAAAAAAAAGGTAGTCTGCCATATAATAGTTCCTAAATTTTACTGGATTATGGAGTTGATATTGGTGTTGAAGCAGACAACTTTATGTTACCAAGGAAGACAAGATATTGGGGGTGGGGGTGGTTGGGTACAGCATTCTCCCATATTTGTGAGTATGAGGTCCAGTATGTTGGAGCCTTTAGTCAGTGCATACACTATTTGATCAAGGTTGTTTGTATTTATGAAGTCCAGGATCCTCTGTGCCTGCAGATTTGATGTTGTGTAGGATTCCCAGTCTATAGAGGGGTAATTAGAGTCTCCCATGAGTTGGATGTTAGGTTTGTGGCAAGTGTCTCCAGTAGGTCCAGGTATGCATTGTGGTACATGGAGGGTGACCTGTTTCCTGGATAGGATATGGTACATGATTTTGACTATGGTTATGCACATGTGGAGGAACTCCAGTGCCTCATCCTGTTTGACCAACTTAGAAGTAAGCTTGTTAATGATGTATATTGATACACCTCCACCTTTAGCCCTTGCCTATGCATCTAATGGTCTAAAAGTGTGGAAGGCTCTGAAACTTTGCACTGCCTTATTACTCTCTGCCAATTTAAGTAAGGATAGCTTGGCAGGAGTGTGGTTTTTTTTTATATTCAGGCATCTGATATTGAGCAGTAACACTTTGAGGTTCAGTTGAGTTGATCTTGCTATGTTGGCAGGTTTGTCAATTTTGCATTGCCTAAAAAAACATTATGGGGGTGGATAAAGTCTTAGCCAGTATTTAAAATCCCAGAGGAGGTATGTGCATGCCATCCTTGGTAAAGAATGTGGTCTATTAACCATGTCTTCCCAAGCTGAAAAATACTGAATCCCCCTAGAATGACACCAGAAAAACAGCCATTTGTTAAAAATCAATCATCTATTTCTCATACTCTGGCATCATCCTTAGTGATGGAAATATGCTGCTCAATGCTAGGCTCATACCAGCTTGAGACACACAGCCTAAGTGCACCATAATTCCCCTCTTCATATAGTTAAGGAAGGTATGTCATAGGTCATTCCCACCAACATGGACCTGGATGGAATCATACCAATACCAGTGGTTTAATGACTTGAGTGTGAATGTGATTTGGTAGATCCTGACTCCAGATAAGCAATTATTATTTTCTCCTTGGTCAGCCTGGTTAGAGGGGCATAAGTATGTCTTTACAATGGAGTCCCCTATGAAAAGAGTTCTAGAAAGTGTGTTAGATTGCCTGGAATCTTGTCACAGGAGACAAGAGTTCTGGGAAGTGTACTTGCCTTACTGGTTTAGTGTTTGGGCTCCACTGAGAATAACTATGAATGTTGTATTTTCTGAGTACCTTTTGGTTTGTTGAGGCATAGCTTTGCCAATGGGCGGTCTAAGCAACCTTTCTTTTTCAAAAAGATTGCTTTCAAGTGGCTCACATATGTTTGTGTGTGTGTGTGTGTGTGTGTGTGTGTGTGTGTGTTGCATGCTATGTAAGGTGGGTGAGGTGTGAATGGTTTTGACAACCTGATGTGTGTTTGCATGCAAGTGTTATTCTTCAGTTTCATTGTGTAAATACTGTGTATACTGTGTCTGTTTCTTTAAGGATTATGTGGCTGTCAGTAGACCTGAGACTATTGCTATATCGTCCCAAGATGCCCATGTCCACCAAGCTCACTACAGAGAGGTTAGGAAATTGCATATCCATACTGTCCAATCCTTTGATTAGGGGTGGTGTACTGTGGCTAGAAGAGTATTAAGTCTACTTTGTTGGTGCAGACTCATAAGGGTGCTTTACTGGGGAGGATTCTGCTTAGTAGTACTAAATTCCATTAACTTTAATGTTTATATAATACTGAATTCTACTAAATCTGTAGGCACTGGCACTTGACGCCCAACTAGCTACTCTAAGCTTGGCAACATGCAAGATATTTCCTCTCTCTTTACTGCTTTACAGGGTACAGTTTCATGGACTGTTCTCAAGGGAAAATTTCCTTCTCTACAGGCGACCGCTAACAGCTGCTGTGTGGTGAGCACCTCAGGGCAAATGTGCAGAATTTAGAGCAGCACAGAAAAAACCCCAGCGAACTAATGAGACCTCTGACCAATACAACAACAACATTACGAGCCCTTTTGAGTGTTTACAAACTCAGACAGCCTAGACATATACTTTCTGCTACAAGATGAACAAACTCAACCCTCTGAATTTAAAACACAACAGAAGAGACCCAGAAGTACAAAGCTAAACTAATTAGACAACTAACAGGAAATCCCTTGTTGAAGGTGATTTCAAGACAGTCTTACAGCAATAATAGTGAGAGGAAGAGATTTTTTACAAAATACTGTGAAATGCACACATAAAGGTAGGCAACAGTAGTGACTGCTCAAAATAACATAAACAAGTGTGGTTTAGCCGTCAAAAGTATGTAGCTTTGCCTGAAAGGCACTGGCTAGAACAGCAATCGTTAATGAGCTCTGGGATAATGAGCAGAATACAATTTGCAGTAAAGGAGGTTTGCTGGGTGGGCCCTCAGTATCATGTATTTATGGCAAACAATGTGTGGGAAGAGTACTTAAACAGCTTATGCACCAGTCAATAGCAATAAAAGATGGAAGGGTGGGACTTTGGAAATCAGATTACCATAAGGGGTGGAGACCAGAGACAAAGCCTTATGAAACTGCAACAGGAAAAGTGAGATGGTTGAGGAAAAAAATCAAGGAAGAAGCATGCTCGCTAGAGAAGTATCCCAGCAAATAAAACCAGTACTAGAGCTCTTTCTGAAACTTTTGCTTAATGTCTCAGTTGGGGGGGGCAGAGACAAAGAACAGGGGGGGGGGATGGAATGGAATGCAACTTTAAGTAAGTAAATGATGAGAGGAATATTACATTCTAGGAGCAGAAGTGAAATATCAACACTGTATAGGATTACAGGAAGTTACTACTCTATTGGTGCTGAGGCCCTTATAAGCCTAGCCAAGAGTTTAGCCCATGTTTAGACAATTCAGCACCCAAAGCTCCTGTCCAGCAGGGACACAGGTGGAATCCCAGGGGTGTATTTTATGTTTCCCATCCAGTTATATAGGATCATAGGAAGTTACTAGGCTACTGATCCTGAGGAAAATAATCACCTCTGCCCCATCTCGAAACCAGGCCCCTTTCAACTACAGCATTGTGCATTAGCCCCCTAGGCCACTCAGCTGTAAAAGTACTGAAGCACAAATCCTGGTGTAGAAAAAGCAATACTCTTACTATTAAAATTCCACTATAGTTTTAGGCACCAGACTAACCAGAAATTTACCAGTGATACTGTTTATGGAAAAAAAATCATAATAAATGACTAAATATGGCTCAATTCTGGTAGTAGATCAAAGTTCTGCCACCAATGTAAATGAAACTACAAGAATAATGCCCAAGCAGGGTTTGAAATACAAACGGCTAGCTTTTTATAGGTAATTCTACTTGTGCAGATAGAAGTACAGTAAAATCTATAAACACAATCTCCCACAAATGAATTGTAAGTTACATGACTAAGGTTGAAGAACAAAATAAAAAATGCAAACAGATAACTTTTTTGGCTAAAACACTGAAAAAAGCAGAAATGAACAAAGAATTATCAGCACACAGGTCACAGTGTAAATGCAACTTAAATAATACAGTAGAATTTAAATAAAAGTTTTTTTTTTCTCTTTCCCTTTTGATAAAAAGCTTGTTACTCACAGTTAATTTTCACATCTCCCCAAGTCTTGCATAAAAGACACCGGGTAGGAATAGATCTGTGCTGGATACAGCAGGCTAGCTAGAGATGAATCCAGTCAAATAAAGCCGATATTGAAGCTTTTTCACTAGGAATTTTAAAATATATTCATTAAATGCACAGTTTAAGACTTTCAATTTATTCTATATTATTCTGCCTGATACCTTGTAGTTACAGAGACAGATATGTACACAGACTGCCATCACATCAGGTAGCACACTCACCTTTGGTGCAGAAAGCTGTTGGTTCTATTCCCACACCAGGTAGATTGATTAATAACTCTGCAGTTAAGCATAAGGAGGATGCTGCACAGTGTGCCATCCTATGGCTGAGACATTAAGCCAAGGCCCCATCTGTTTGAGTTGGATGTAAAAGATCCCAGTGCACCTATCAAAAAGAGTAGGAGAGTTTCCCAAATGTCCTGGCCACATTTCTCCTAGTATTACATATGCCACATATGGCCTCCCCTAAAAAGACGCTACTAGCTTAGCTGGACCAACTTGTTCAACAAAGGACAGACAGACAGATAGGAAGATAGATAAATACAATCAGTCTGTATCATTATCTCCATTTACTACATATGTGCACATCCATACTATGTATGTGTGCGTGTATATTTATATACATACTTATATATATATATATATATATATATATATATACATACACATAGATATGCATGTATGTATATAGACATATACATATACAGATAGAGATATGTGTGCTTATTTGCATATATATGGTTTATGGGTCTTTTATGAAACCTAACATAACTGCATTAAATAAAGCACTTTCACAGCATGACACACCCTTTTTACATCCTCCATACTGCGCAATCCTGAGGAGCAAGAGTGGTCCTAGCTACAGAGAACTGAGAAAAGCAACTACTTTCCTGATTTAAGTATTTTTTCTGTTTTTTTACTTGAAATACCTTCTCTTGCTTATTTTGAACAAGCTTAAACTGTTTTTTTAACTGTTTGCTGTATTATATAATATCTGCACTTAAAATTATACCTGGTCGAAAATTGGTGGAAAGTTTGTTGTTTGTTTGTTTAATTTAACTGTTGAGTCTGCCCACTAAAATGTACTAGCCTGTGTAACTGATTTATTACTGTTTTCTGTATTTCTATGTGCTTTCTATCTAAAAACAAAAAAAAAACAAAAAAATAATCCTTGTTTTCCCGCCTCTCCTCGACTAGTTTAGACCAATTTACAGGCTTTGCTTTATTCTGGGCTGTGGTATAGTTCATGTGTTGTCCATTACCTTACATGGATAGAAGGAAGTTTCTTTGCTCACCAGTGGGAGTGGGGAGCCTTGAGCAGCCTATCTGTCCCTGAAGGAGTGACCTCAGCACAAGAGCTGTAGTAATTGGTTGTTTTGGACCATTTCTAGCTCTTTTGAAGTTCCCTGTTTAAAATCCGCATTTGTGCGGCTTTGCGCGATTGTGCGCATAGCGCAGCGCCGGTTAAACAGGGTTAAACTTTTTTTGGCTCTGCCAAGTCTGCTCTTCAAATTTTCCCTTAGAAAGCTCTACTCTTAGAATAAGCAGTCTACTCGTTATATTATAAGCATAGCACTTGTTCTCAAAACTACTCTTCTAAGTAAGCACTCTCAAACTTAAGTAGCACTACATCCACCTACCACCCCAACCACTTCCCTTAAATGCACAGCACTCTCTTATAATATTCTAGCATGTCGAGTGGTAGATTGCTAGCATCTTCTCCTGCTCAGCTGGTTAATCTGGGAATCTTGAGACAATGCTACAATTGTCTCATGTACACAGACAACCCTCTCCTCCTCCCAACAAACACAAATACATGTGAGAGATGCAACTATATAGCCAAACTGGAGGCTGAACTCTCTCAACTCAGGACTGGCAAGACCAGACAGGAGGAGAAGGTAACCACACACACAACAAACCCAGTCACACATAGACCTACCCCAACTGCAAATCAAACACATAATAACACAAAGACATACTCGGAGGCTCTAATAAAAAACTTACCAAAACAACAGAGGCTCCCAAAGCAGACACCCAAAAATCCACCACCTCAAAACATAACACATGCAACACATACTTCAATAAATCGGTATGTCAATAAATCACAGCCCTTAAGGCCAAACACTATGCCTGATACACTAGTGATAGGTGACTCTATAGTCAGACACACTGACGTTCCACTTACCAGGCTGAACAAGGAGAGGGTAACGGTAAGCTGCCTATCGGGGGCTAGGATCCGCCATATAACACACGCACTCAGGTCACACAAAAGCACGTACAAATATGACTCCGTCATTGTCCATGTCGGCGTGAACAACCTGAGACGTACCTCCCTGGACTACATGAAAAGAGACATAGAGGAGCTCTCTGATTATGTAGCCCAGGCTGGTATGACCCTGACCCTGAGCAGCATCTTGCCCTCACCAAGAATGATGCCACAATACAAAGACAAGATGATCAGCTTTAATAATTGTCTCAATTACTGGTGTAATTCTAGGGGGATCCAATGTCTGTCTGCTTGGGATGACATGCTGGACAAGCCACACTGCTTCACAAGGGACGGCTTGCACCTGTCACCACTGGGCTTCCGGATATTGGCTAAGGCTCTTGCCACCCCCATAGTACCTTTTTAAGGCAAGGCTCAAAAGACGAATCCACCTCCTTAGAAAACAAAAATGGCTCAATGCCAGAAGTCTAAATCTCAAGATGCAGGCTCTCGAAGCACTCCTCAGTATGGAGAACATTGATGTCTGTGCAGTAACTGAAACCTGGTTCAAGGCTCCTGAGAGCACCCCAGTGCTACCAGGCTTTACATCGTATCATGCTTTTCGGCCCCAAAACCCGGGCTGAATCACAAAGGGAGGGGGAGTGTCCATATTCATCAAGGATACCCACACCTCCAGGTTAGTGGTAACTCATGAAGCATCGGAGACCATCCAGGTGCAACTAACTGTAGGCAAAACTGCTATACAACGGGTTGCATGTTACAGACCACCCTCCCAATCTCAAGAACCCCATTCAGCCTTCCTGAAGACATTGGAAGATATGAATGTGTCACCAAATACCATCATATTGGGAGACTTCAACTACCCTAACATAGACTGGGTGCACTATTCTAGCCCTAACACCCTAGCCCAAAGGTTCCTGGAATTCATAAACTCAAATGCAATGGAACAGCTAGTCACCTCTCCCACAAGGGGGGATAATATACTAGACCTGATCATCACAAACATGGAGACAAAATGCTCCACACCGGAAGTATTCCCCTCACTAGTGAGATCTGACCACAAACTAATCACCCTGGATATACATATTCCACCTCCAACCCAGCACAAAAGACTACAGTGAAAAACTTCTCAAAAGCTGACTTTACACTTCTTAAGACTGAGATGGTATCATTTAAGCCCACTGGGCCAATGGAAACCACATCCCACAATGCTGAATCCTATACAAATGCTTTCTACGGACATCTCCAAGAATGCATGGATCGTGCAATCCCAAATAAAACCAAGACCCTCTCCACCAAGAGAAAGCATCCTGTCTGGTGGACCCCAGCCATAAACAAATTGTATAACAAAAGAAGGAAGCTAATGCAAGACAGAGCAAAATCCCATAAAGGGAAGGCATCTCTGATCAGCACTAGTAGAAAGCTACGTTCTCTCATAAAAACATCCAAGGCCAACTTTGAGAGAAAAATCGCCAAGGACACTAAAGATAACCACAAGGCATTCTTCAGTTATGTTAGAAACCTAGGCGGAAACCCTCAGATATGCTCAGAGTTAGTACACAACGACAAAAAATTTACCGAACCCACAGATATTGTCAACATTCTGGCAGACAGGTTCAGTGCAAACTTCTCCCCTCCCTCACCCCCAAAAGAAGAAATACTTATCCCAGCTGAATGTAACCTCCCTATCATCTCAGATGTCCAGGTGAGAGCCGCCCTCAGCAAAGCAAAAAACACAGCATCAATGGGACCTGATGGTATCCCTGGCTGCGTGATACATGAACTCCAAGAGGAGCTAAACCCGCATATAAAATGCTATTTAACCTTAGCCTTACTACAGGATATGCACCTGAACACTGGCGTACAGCAACAGTGGTCCCACTTCACAAAGGAGGCTCTGCTACAGACCCTGGGAACTACTGCCCCATAAGCTTAACCAGCCTGGTCTGCAAAGCTATGGAAAGAATCATTATGGAACTCATAAACAACGACATTGGGGACCTAAAGACACTTGATCCCACCCAGTTCGGCTTTGTAAAGGGCAGATCCTGCCTTTTGAACCTGGTTGACTTTTTCGAAACAGTCACTAGAGCCATTGATGAGGGCAAAGCAGTCCATACAGCCTACCTGGACTTGGCTAAAGCCTTCGACACAATACCCCACTCAGGCATCATAGACAAGCTAAACAGCTTAAATGTAAATCCATATGTCTCAAGATGGGTTGCAAACTGGCTAAAGAACAGAACCCATAAAGTTAAAATTGCGGGAGCCATGTCAGACTCAAAGCCAGTCACAAGTGGTGTCCCACAGAGCTCTGTCCTGGGACCCCTCTTGTTCGGCATTTACTTCTCAGATGTGAAAGCAAACATGGGAGGGTTGTGGCTGACAAAGTTCGCAGATGACTGCAAACTAGGCGCCATAGTCGATACACCAGCTGACACATACACCCTACAGAAAGGCCTCACCGAAACGGACAACTGGTGCCGGAATCATGGCCTTAAACTGAATGCCAAGAAATGTATAGTCATCCCCTTTGGGAAAAACAAAGTACCCACAAATGATCACATAGACAGCAACCCACTGAGTACGGAAAAAGTAATCAGAGACCTGGGGACCCAAGTCGATAGTGACCTCTCATTTGACACCCACGTTGCCAAAGTGGTTAGAAAGACTTTCTACCTTGCCCACCTTATCATGAAGGGGTTCACATCCAGATCAAAGGAGGTCATTGTACCCCTATACTCCTCCGTTATCAGGCCCATGATTGAGTACAATGCCCCATTTGGTATGTACCTCACCCGGCACTTACAACAGCTGGAGAGACCCCAGAAGTACCTCACCAAGAGGATCAAGGGTCTCCAACATATGTCATATGCTGCCAGGCTAAAGAAACTCCAGCTCTATTCAGTAGCATACCGCCCGCTCAAAGGTGATCTGTGCCTGACGTACAAGGCCATGTCCAACCTGGAATTGATGGACATGCTCCACCTCAAAAAATCCAAATCCATTAGAACCACGAGAGCTAAAGATTTAAACCTCAGCACAAATATGAATAGAACATGCTGGAGGGACAGATTCATAACTCAGAGGCTTCCCACACTCTGTAACAGAATCCCAGTTCATGTTAGGCAGAGCCCCTCACTGACTCTCTTCAAGAGAAATCTTGACGAGTGGATGGGAGATCGTAGTTTTATCCCGGAGGTCATCCCTGTGTCACTACTAGACAGAGGCACAGTAAACTAATCATAATAAATAAGGGAGTCTTCAATGTGTCATTACTAGTCAAAGGCACAGTATTCTAAATTTATTCTGTACACTTTAGTACCACTACGTGGGGTGGCGAAAGCCACATCACTAGGGCTAGGCTTACAAATGCCCCAGGGCAGATAGCCTAGTACTAAACTATGAAACTATGAAACTATGAAAGCTGTTAATTCCTTCTGCTCTATATCTCACTATGACACAATACAATTATTCAATTATCATGATCAGTCACGGAAATTAATCGAATAATGCAAAGACACTGCCAGAACTCATTAGCCAAAATGAGCTAGGAGTGCCAGGACCCTTTTTTGTTGAATTCTGGTTAAAGTAACTGATTGGAGTATTGCAATCCCCCTGTGAAGTTACTGTTTTTAAAAAGCATCCTTAAACTGAGGTAAATCTCAAACTTTTTTGGTAATATCAGGTATGACTATAGCATTATTTTAGTAGAGTAGTGACAGTATGTTTTCAGTTTTATAGTTCAGTTATGTTTATGATATTTAGAATTAAATCCATTTTGTGATGTCATTTTCAGACTGGTTGTTTGCAGGTGTTATTATTTTATTTCTTTTATTTCTGTTTACAATATTATTAACTGTTATCATTCTTTATTTTTTCAGAGAAAAATACTCAGGCAGTATAAGGCAGGCAGTCACTTCAGGAACTTAGGCAAATAGCACAGTCTCTTGCTAAAATGTTTTATTAGAATTCAGGTAAGCCTTTTCACAAATATAAAATTTGCTTCATCAGACCATCACTCCAAACAAGCCAAAGTATCATTTAAATATCAAAACACACCCTAAAAGTATTTAAAACAGCCTATCAAAACAATTCATGAACATGATGTCACTAAATGTTTAATTTTCTTAAGGCAACATGTGCTACATTCATAATGACAGTATATAACCAAAAAAAACAGTATAAATATTTCCTTAGAAGCACATATATATCATTCATAAACAACAAAAACAACAATATTAAAAACATCTTAATGATGCTGACTACCTAATGCAGCAACTTATAAGTTGTATTACCTTTATGTACTATTTATATAGTTTACTATTTTTAAGGGCTGGAGTGATCACAATGTGTTCATTTAAACCTTTTCCCAAGTGTACTTTTAAGTTCACTATCCACTTCAACTCTCTCTTCAATTCTATTTGACAGGTTCCCCATCCTAACATCTTTCTTAACTAATTCAAGAACATTAAATCTAAACTGATGATGTGTGCCTTGCTCCAATGTATGTTTTGCCAATGCACTATATGTGTGTCCTTTTCTCATGCAGTATACATAAGTCTTTTATATGGTCCATAAGACATCTGTTTGTCTTCCCTACATAATAGAAACTACAACATATGCAATGAGCAAGGTATATTAGCTTCCTACTATTACAATCAGCACCTACTTTTAGTTCATAGGTTATCCCTGTATCAAGGTGTTTTTATCATATTTGCTCATTTATATAATCACAGTATGCACAATTATGACATATCCTTGTTCCTTTGCCTACAGGAATACGTATATTACCAGCAGCTCTCTTAGGATAGCACAATCGCTGTTTGAGTGATTTAGTATTTCTATACACTCTAAATGGTTTACAACCTACCAGACTTGATATCTTGCTATCCTCCTGAAGTACATGCCAGTTAGTTCTTTTCTAGTATTGCTCTCAAATTCTTATCATTGCTATAGGTAGAGGTAACTGCTACATTATATAGTCCCGTCTTATGCTTTTTTCATATTTATGTCCTGAAAAATATGGAAAGGCCTCATTCCTTTGTAGTTCCTTTGCTTGTTACAGACCACTTCTGCATCCTTCTTTTAATAACCGTTCTGCAGAAAATCAGCATTTAAATGACACAATTTATTTTCAAAGTCAGCTTCTCTATCAGTCAGCCTAGAGCATCTCATAGCTTGTCCTTTTAAAATATTTTTATGAATGTAACAAATGTTGCCTTAAGAAAATTAAAAATATTGTGACATCATGTTCATGAATGGTTTTGATAGGCTGTTTTAAATAATTTTAGGGTGTGTTTTGATATTTAAATGATACTTTGGCTTGTTTGGAGTGATGGTCTGATGAAGCAAATTTTATATTTGTCACGGTTCTAATAAAACACAAACAATCAAAGACATTTGACGACCTTTATTGTAATGAAAATGAATAACAAACATCACACTTCATTGACGCACACAGTATCCAACATTGCAGCAAATAAGATAGTAAACATAAGGGCAGCACACCCGCTCACCCTGAATAAGCAGCATCCCCCACTTGCTCACTTATCCTAGTAATCCTGAAGGCAGCATCCCCGCTCACTTTAATATCATCATCAATTCCATATTTCCATTTCAAGTCATAGTAATCCTGAAGGTAGCGTCCCCGCTCACCTTAATTTCAGCATCAATTCCATATTTCCATTTCAAGTCATAGTAATCCTGAAGGCAGCGTACGCGTTCACCTTAATATCAGCATCAATCCCATATTTCCATTCCAGATCATAGTAATCCTGAAGGCAGCGTCCCCGCTCACCTAATATCAGCATCAATTCCATATTATCATTCCAAGTCATAGTTATCCTGAAAGCAGTGCCTCACTCACCTTAATATCATCATCAATTCCATATTTCCATTCCAAATCATAATAATCATGAAGGCAGAATCCCCGCTCACCATAATATCATCAATTCCATATTTCCATTCCAAATCATAGTAATCCTGAAGGCAGTGTCCGCGCTCACCTTAATATCAGCATCAATACCATATTTCCATTCCAAGTCATCCACCATCAGATCATCATCTCAATTCCAAATATCCTACTGAGGGGACAGAAGAGGGGCAAGCCTGACCCCCTTCTCCACCTCTCAAGCCATCAAAAAATGTGAGGGCTTAGAGGGCAACAAGACCACACCAAAATGTGCTTACTCATACCAACTTCCCCTACAAAACCCCTTAAGACACACTCCTTATTATTACCTCACTTCCTCTCTCAGCTCCCGCCTTAATTAACTCTTTCCTACATGCTCCCTACACTCACAGACCTAACCTATCACCCTACTTCTAGCCCCTATCCCCCAATTTATGCATCCAAGGTCGCCCCATGACAAATTCATCTGTTCCTAATTTCACTTGTGAAAGCGCTTACCTGGATTCTAATAAAATGTTTTAACAAGAGACTGTGTTATTTGCCTAAGTTCCTGCCTTATACTGCCTGTGCTCTTTAGGCAGTAGTCATTTTAGTGGCAGTTTTTCTGTTTATTTCATTCTTTATTTTTTAGTGATATTTGTAAGAGGCAGAGTTAAAGTGACTGGTTTCAAAGTTAGAATTTGGACAGATAGTTAATGATACTTAGAGACAGTGATAAATGCTATGCTAACATGCATACATTCATGATAGATAAGAATATCCACATTTCCATGATAGACGCTATTATTTCTAATCTTTATGTACTGTGGTGGTGGTGCTGCGGTAGCGTTGTCGCCTCACAGTTAGATGTTGCCCGTTCGATTCTCAGTTAGAGCGTCTTCTGAGTGGCGACATGTGTGAATGGGCGTTCCTTCGTTGAAAGTTGTGCGTTAGGCCCAGCAAGCCAGCACATAAAAATCTACTGCCAATCATTAGCGGACTGGAGTTCCGCTGTGGTGACCCCTAACCGGGAAAAAGCCGAAAGACACAAATCAATGTTCTCTGTAAGTGTGTATATATATATATATATATATATATATATATATATATGTGTGT
>NC_056748.1:686537106-686594606 GCF_019279795.1 Protopterus annectens
CTAGCAACTGTCTTAAGTTTATACAAGGTCAATTTTTAGTACTGTTTGTATGTTCCCCCAATATATTTGGCCTTGTCCAGATTTCCTGCATTAAGAGGTTGAGAGGTATGTGCAAATAAATCGCTTTATAGAATTAGGAATATCCAAACCTCTCAACTGTCCCCAATTTTGGCTCAAAATGTTGCTCTCCCCCTAATAATCTCTCCACAAAATAGCAATTTTGGTAGAAAACGTGGGGGGTTTACTTTACTTTTATAAATAACTGTAATGATCAGAGTTATACATTACCTTTATTTCAGAAATGCATGTAGATTCTCTAATTTTGTCAGCTGCTCTAAGTTAACTGTGCTCATATTAAAATGGTGTCCCTTCTTTGACAGGTTCCCAGCTGTATTGTCTGGCAATTTTATATTTTTGCATCACATTTTTGGTCCATTTTTCATAAAATTGTGATTTTCTGGCAAATTAGTGGCAAATCATTAAAGACTGAAGTTAGAAAATAATGGCAGATATTTGAGTTTCAGATTTCATACCTTTCAGAAAATTCGTACTAATGCAAAACTTACTACTATTCTATTATCTTTCTAAGTTTATAAGAGCAATATTTAAAAAAAAATGTCCTTATTTTTGGGCCTTTGCCTCAGTTTTATTTATGAGTTTGTTGCTCTAAGAGGTTGAGAGGTGTGTGTGTGTGTGTGTGTGTGTGTGTGTGTGTGTGTGTGTGTGTGTGTGGTAGGTAGGTATCATACCTCTCAACTGTCCAAATTTTGCAGAATGTCCAGATTTTTGCCCCATATTTTTTGTCTGTTCCTCATAAATTTTGTGATTTTCTAGAAAATTATTTGAAGGCTGAAGTTGCTAAATAATGACAGACATTTGAGTTTCAGACTTCATGTCCTTTAGAAAAATTCATACTAGCAAAAATCCTGTTATTCTAGCAACTTTCTCATACTAGCACAAATCCTGTTATTCTAGCAACTTTCTAAGTTCACGAGAGCATTATTTAATATCTGTCCCTGTTTATTTTAGGCTTTGTCCATATTTCTTGCACTAAGAGGTAGGTAGGGGTGTGTGTGTGAATGAAACATCCTAGTTAGGGGTAGCAGGTGGTTAGTAATTTACTCAAGCTCAAAACCTGTACCTTAGTTACAGAAAACAAAAGCATAAATTCTCTACCCCAACTACCATGCTGCATTTTTCAAAGAACTGACATTTCAGGTTAATTTTCAATTCAAGAAACCGAGTTTGAGTGAATTTATATTATATTACTGAAGAGGCATTACAGCGAATGCCTCTTCATCGACATTAAAAGAGCGAACAGTGAATTACGAGAATGGCCGTAGCTTGGCTGGGGAGGGGGGTAGCAGTTTGAGAGCAGTGAGTACAAATTTGAAAATCCTAGCTACACCCCTGGTACGAGGGTAGTGTGACAGCGGTGAGGTCTGCGGTGGGAGTGACGGATGCGTTTAAGGTGGAGGTGGGGTTACATCAAGGATCAGCTCTGAGCCCTTTCTTATTTGCAATGGTGATGGACAGGTTGACAGACGAGATCGGACAGGAGTCCCCATGGACTATGATGTTTGCAGATGACATTGTGATCTGTAGTGAGAGTAGGGAACAGGTGGAGGAGACCCTGGAGAGATGGAGATATGCTCTAGAGAGAAGAGGAATGAAGGTCAGCAGGACTAAGACATTCTATGTGTGTGAATGAGAGAGAGGATAGAGGAATGGTGAGGATGCAAAAAGTAGAGGTGGCGAAGGTGGAGGAGTTTAAATACTTGGGGTCAATAGTTCAGAGTAACGGTGAGTGTGGAAGAGAGGTGAAGAAGAGAGTACAGGCAGGATGGAGTGGGTGGAGAAGAGTGTCAGGAGTGATTTGTGACAGACGAGTACCTGTAAGAGTGAAAGGGAAGGTCTACAAGAGGGTAGTGAGACCAGCTATGTTATATGGGTTGGAGACAGTGGCATTGACAAAAAGACAGGAGTTTGAGCTGGATGTGGCAGAGTTAAAAATGTTAAGATTTGCACTGGGTGTGACGAGTGTGGACAGGATTAGGAATAAGTATATTAGATGGTCAGCCCAGGTTGGAAGGTTTGGAGACAAAGCCAGAGAGGCAAGATTACGTTGGTTTGGACATGTGCTGAGAAGGGAATATATTGGGAAAAAGATGCTAAGGATGAAGCTACCAGTTAACAGGAAAAATGGAAGGCCTAAGATAAGGTTTATGGATGTAGTGAGAGAGGACATACAGGTGGTTGGTGTGACAGAGCAAGATGCAGAGGACAGGAAGAAATGGAAACAGGTGATCCGCTGTGGCGACCCCTAATGGGAATAGCCAAAAGAAGATGATGATGATATATATATATATATATATATATATATATATATATATATATACACACACACACACACACACACACACATATGTATGTGTATATATATATATATATATATATATATATATATATATATATATATATATATATATATATATAGGTATATATGCTAACCACTAGCTTTTACTGCCTCAATTTACCTCCAAAGTGTACAACTGAGAGACAGATAGAGAGACAAATAGTTAACAGATAGATAAAAGTATTGATAGATAAAATTAGAAATGTGAGATGAAGAATTGTGGATTAATAAGATGCAAATATGTGTGTGAAATGTCTTACATTGTGTCTTGAACAGTTCTTCTTCTTAGAATGGCATACCCCATGCTGCTTTCTCAATGAAAACAGCAAGCCATTGTGATGTAAACTGGTGTAATTAAGATAATGACACAATCAAGGAAGAAACAATGGTTTTACAAGATACATGTTGATAAGTGATCTTTTGCTCTGATAAACAGTACTGATATGGGTAGATAATCAGAAATTTCTTTAAATATCAGTTCTGATCATATTATTTTGATTATCAATGAACTCATGATTGTATATCTTCTGAAAACCTGTTTTTCCAGCAATGTTTAATTTGATAGTAACACAAACATTTTTGAGTGATTCTTCATGCGCTTAATGCTACCGAAGTTATGCAGGGCAGAATAATTTCCCTTCATTTCTGCTTTTCTTTGAAATGCCTATAGCTGCCCTAACTTTGGAGATTGTAATTAGTGCAAAGACATGTATTAAAACTTTTCTTCTCTATCCAAAACAGGATTGCAAAATGCCGTGAGCATTCTCAATTTCAGCAATGATTTCACCTTTAACCGTAATGTGAAAGCACATTCTGCAAAAATTACAACAGGACCACCGCCATATAAAGCTGTAAAAAAAAAAATAAAATAGTGACATATTCACTATTTGTCATGTTTGGTGAGATAATGAGGTCACATCTGCAAAAGCTCACATACACGGGCATAGATATATATATATATATATATATATATATATATATATATACACACACACACACACACACATTCATATATCTATAAATATATACATATACACACACACAAACACACACATATATTGATATATATATATATATATATATATATATATATATATATATATATATATATATAAAATTTATATCAGTGTATATATCCACATGGGGGAGGCAAATGCTATTTTGTGAATACCTGGACTAATCTACACTTCTCGTAATTAACAACTTCATTATATTTTGTTCAACTTATTACTTGCAGCGAAAACTGGAATTAAAACTGAATATTGGTGACGTCATTTTTTATTGGAAATCATTATAGCAATGCAAAAGTGTTACAACAGCATACGGGCTTGGAAACACTGTGATATAAAATGGCTATTTATGAAAAATAAGTCAATCCTTTACAAGAACAAGGGACTAAAATGCACATGGAAGAATCAGCACCAATTATTGTGAACACATTATGGACATAGCAACACAAACAACAATGATACACAGTGGAAAATCAGTGTATTGGAGAAGGAAATAATGCGGCATGAGCATAAATGAACAAAATGCATACAAACGTAGAATACTTATTTATTATGAAGACAGGAAGCTACTGCATAATCATGACATTTGACATGTGCTTACACATTAAAGATAACATATAATGTAGACAAACTGGTGAAACTGGACAGACTGGAACTAAAAATAAGCAGTAAACAGGATGGGTGAGGTGAGTGAGAAAATGCTATGAAGAAGAAGGATGGATTTCAAGAGGCTTAAGAAGAGGTTGTCATAGAAACAGAGGCAGGAGCGGCACAGAGAAAGAAAGAATTAGAAAGTAGTAGATGCAGCTATGAAAGCAAGGACAAGGAGAAAACATCCATAAAGCAAGAAAAGCTACAGTCTGCAACAGTACGACACAAAGGGGTGATATGGCTCTTGCTGTCCATGCCAGAAGAAACATTACAGGCAGACCAGGATGGAAGAAGACATAGAGGAGTCATCGGTGATATGGTATCAGAAGAAGCTGAAATGAATAGGACAAAGAAAAGAGATTTAAGAATATTACAAGAGGGATGGGAAGAATTCAGGTGCAGTAAATGGGAAAGTTATCAGGTAAAGAACAAGGACAAAAGCCCCCTGCAGAGATAGTGAAACGGGTAGGTAATAATGGCGATGAAGGGCCAATACCTGCTCATAAGAAAGACAATCCCCGGGATTCATGAACCTTGCGCCAGGCGCCAGCATAGCGTCGGCGTTATAAAGCCAAATATGGCCACCGAGCGATTCAGGTATGAAGCAATCCCACATGCACTACCGGCGTGCGCCGGACCTGCGCCGCCCCCGGCGTAGGTATGCTAATCACACTGTGTGCGGTATTGCACCATGCAAATGAAGGCAAATAGCGATCCACGAAGTGGGGCATGCGTAGCGTAAGGGCACGGCAATGTAAACCGAAAAAAATGGTTTACATTTACCCAAACATGACCAAGGAGTAATGGAAGGCTGTCAACGTCAGGTATCATACAGGTGCAATATGCCAATGGCGAAAGGCACCGAGAATGTCCAAAGAAAACATGCACAAACTGTAAATAATGACAAAATGTCGTATGCGTAGAAACCACAGCAGAACCCCCGGATATGTGTACAGAAGGTGCAAAGCAATGAAATAATATGACAATGTCCTAAAAGAGCTGTATAATACACATCAGCTGTACAGCCACCACACACCATAGTATGTATGGAAAGCCTCAACCCCAGCGCAAGGGTTGTCAAGGAGTGGTGGCAGTGTTCGCAACCGTAACCATGTATTAGTAGTCAATGCCATGCAAATGAGGCAGATAATAGTGAATCGCAAAGCTGGCGCCGTGTAAGGATGGAGCAAACGGCGCAGCGGGACTACCAGAGGAGTGGCCTACACGAGATACATGTCAATCGCAGAGGGTGTGCCACTGTAGGAGGAAGCATATTGGAGGCCAGCAAACCTGGGCTGTACAATGCACATCACAGCAGCAGGACCGGCGTGTGAGGAAATAGATGCGCTGAGAGTACATAATGCGCACAGATGCATGTGCACGAGGATGACTACGTTCCCCAACCCAGTCATGTGACGGCCTCCCCGTCAACAACCACGGATATAGGAAGGTAATGCGGAGAATATGAGGAAATGCGGAAGCAGTATAATTGGAGCCGTAATGAGCAATCAACACCAATCAATCCAGGAAGGGCAAGGCGGCAGTTGACAACTCTGCATGCAGACTCCTGCATAACGGAAAGGGAGGCATATGAATGCAAAGATAGTAGGGATGTAGTAGAAATGCAAAGAGCAAAGAACCGAAATAGCACAGCCAAGTACAGAGGTAGCATAACTGCGGCTGCAGATAAAATGCATCATATGCCATGTGCCTGCAGGATGCAGTAATGTAAGATGCAAAGCTAAGCCAATGCAGGCAACTGTAATGTAACACTAAAGGCAATACCGTTGCAGTTGCAACCGTAAAACACCGAAAATAATCCATGGATACGGCTGCACAGACACACCCAATGACATCACCGGGTATACAGCACAACAGTATAAAGTGTGAATGCACACAACACACAGCGATTTCCCAAACACCGCACCGTAGGGTGTAAACACACGGGAACTTTAATATGTATATGGTGGGTGCCGCCATGGCCGTGATGCATAGGTATGTGGCAGAGACAGACGGAGTTGCGGAGGACAGTGCCAACAACTACCGTAGGCCTCACAGGAGAAGGAGAGTGTTCAGACCAAGGGTGACCTACCAGGGGCTGCAAGACCTGGAGATAGTAGAGCGCTACAGGGTGGACAGGGACACGTTACAGCAAATAGTGGAGCTGTGCCGGCCACACCTGAGAACAAGAGACAACAGAGGGGAGCCCATCCCAGTGGACACAAAGGTATGTGTGAGCTTGTGAATACTGGCTACAGGTACCTTTCAAAGGCCAACCGGGGATATAATGGGTATCTCACAGGCATCAGCATCTAGGGTACTACACCAGTTCCTGGATGCCATGTTACACATGCCCATGAGTATATAAACTTCCCCAGATCTCAGGAGGAGTTGGCTAGCAATATGCGCCGCTTCCACCGTGTGGCACAATACCGGAGGTACTGGGTGCGATTGCCTGCACGCACATAGAAATCAAGACACCGCCCGTGGAGCAGGGTAGGCGCTACATAAACCGCCAGGGATACCCTCCATCAATTGCCAGGTCGTGTGCAATGCGCAGGGCATTATCATGGATGTGTGTGCTGGCAGCCCTGGAAGCTACCACGACTCCCATATCTGGCATGCCTCACAGCTGTATCAGGTATTCGCCAGGGGACATCACACAAGGTCACCTTGTGGGGATGCTGGCTATGCACTGGAGCCGTGGCTGATGACACCCATCAGAAATGCACACACACACATGCAAGAACGCCATAATGAGGCACACGCACAAACCAGAATAATCATAGAGCGTGTGTTTGGGATGTTGAAATCACGGTTCCGGTGCTTGGATACATCCGGTGGAGCCTTGCAGTACTCTCCAGGCACATGTGCCCACATATTCATAGTATGTTGTATGCTACACAATATGATTCTGTGGAAACAGCTGCTGCAGGGACATAATGGTGTAGGGCCACCAAGCCCGCCACAACTGCCAAGGCAAGCACAGGCACAGGGCGTTCAGTGCCATGAACACGCTGTGCCAGCCCCAGTAGGTAGACGGAGGCGTACCCAATATGCCTACGCCCTGGCAAAGAGGGAACGCATAGCACATACTTTGACAGCGTAGGCCCCATGGACTGACACCTCCTTACCTGCACACACAGTGAAATGGACGCCACACAAACATGTCCGCCCGTAATGTGTACCGTATGGCTGGACCAATGTGTGACTCCAACAAAGGCACCACCCAAACACTGCACACCCAATAGCCAGCAGAGCATGGAACGCCAACACCTCACCGCACGCCGGTTCTACAGCACACGGCGTAGCCGTATGCTGCCACTATCGCCGCAAGTCGACCACATATGTACTTATGTGCATACACAGATACGGAAATAGATATCAGTACACATGTAGAAATATATGTACACATACACAGATATAAAGTACAACAGGTTAATATGGAACCCAGGGATGCAAGTTCACAGATAAGTAAGACGCAAAATCTCCACATAGTAAACATAGTGACCGACAACCCGATCATCCGGGAGGGTGGGCAGAGCAGGGAACACCAGCCATGGAAATGTCAACCTGCATCAATACATATCCGCGTGTCGGGATGATCACCAGTCCACGGTACAGTAACGGGATATGTGCATGTCATATCCATAGGATATGAGTGCGGAGGTACGCCCGCCCGGCGGCCAACGTAGGTATTGTGTGCAACCGTCGGTGCGAAAGCGGCAAGCATACCAGTCAAGTGTACGTCATTATGAGGAACGTACCCCATTTGGGGTCTAAAACAGTTCATGTTCCTCGCAGTTCCTCAAAGTTCCACATTGCAAATGTCTGTCAAACATTCATTGTTAGGAATGTATTTAAATGACATCCTGGTAAATAGAAATTAATCATAGTAATTCATTAAAGGTTCTTCATTGTAAGTAAATCAGCATATTTTAACCATCCTATGACCTACTTAGCTGAAGTTGTTAGTATGCCATTAGTATGTGTTCCACATTATGCCCATTTGTTCCACATTAGTAATGTGTGTGTTCCTCATTTTGGAAATGGAAGGTTGAGAGCCATGGCGGCAATATGTGTATGTGTGAGGTGAGGTTGTCGTGTGTTCCGCTGTGTGTGTGTAATGTGTGCCACTGTAAAATGTGTATGTAGGTGACATGTCACAGGCGGAGTGTAATAACATGCGTAGGCATACAGTACATGAACCATAGGCGTATGTACAGCAGTACCCACAAAGTAGTACTGACATCTCCTCAGTGGCTATGCGCGTGGTGACGTAAAACGATGCAAAGCGGAAATGTTCCAGAATGTACCACAGGGCCATAGCCGACAGGAGATGCAAAGGACGCATGTACAAACCATGACCGTATGTATGGCGGCCATATGGTAGACTCAACACGATACGTCGGCAACGTTACACAGCATCAGGCATGTACAGCGAAAATACGAATGTGCAATCCTGGCACCGATCGTGAACACTTACGGTCCTGTAAATACCGCTGTGTGTTCCACGACCGTTAAGTAAGCAAGCGGCACACGAATAGGAGGCTACCGGTAGCATACAGGCCGTCCCAAGTATAGGACCACAATCACCGTAACTATCAGTGACAAAATGCCAATGGATAGTAGGCACGGACGAACATCCGCAGATATATAACCGATGTGAAGGAGGAATACGTGCAGGAAGCACACATGCAGGCGATACCGACACCACACGACATCAACAAAACAAACATTCCCAGAACAACAGACAGGTAACCTGCAGCTCCCCAAGCAGGGATGGAGCACACACACAAGCATATCTTGCATGTATAAATGCAAGACCCACACCCCGTACCCGTCACCCACATCCGCAGATATACCCCATCGCACATATCAAAGGGATAACAGCTAAAACCGTAGCAAAAACATACAGGCAGTCAATGACAGCGGCATACCTGCAACAAGCCGCGTGGGAAACACTAGCAGCAGCTGATGCATCCTTGCATCTGTTGTGTACAGGAATATAACAGCTATGTTACACATCCGAATGCACAATGCCATCGACAGACGCCGCCAGGACACGGACACCCACATGTCAAACAGAATACCATACCCAACACACACAATCCACGGCTAACACCACAGCGTAATGTACCTGACACCACACATAGCATATGCAGTCACACAAACATTATACAATACATACCATCCCCACGAAGGTAGTGCAAATAACTAACGGCCACACGAGGAATGAACCATGGCCTAGTTTCCCGGGTAACGTACGAATGGAGGAGGATCACCAGTGATATGCGCATAAGTACACACCGAGGAACAGCTATTGGTGTGATGAACCCACATGCCTCAGGTGACGACGAATACAAGGAAGACTCCCTGGATATTCAAACCGTATGTTCATAACGAACACAAACGCTTATTGAAAGGAAATACTGAGAGGAAGATATTGACGAATACAGAAGCGAAGGCGGAAAGGTATGTCGAACCCAAGAGATGTACTGATGTGTAGCATGATACGTATGACTAATCTGCACTGTATGTGAACGATGTGTGTAAGTAAAGATACCTGTCCATTAGGCAGAGAGTGGTGAAAGGTGGTTATGTAATACTAAGCAGCGAGCATACCAACGACTGTGGACAACGTGTGCACAGCAGTGGGACAACATGTACACAGACGTGATAACCCAAGGTCCGCCATAGGGATTCCAAACACAGAACAATGCCACCACCCACGCCAATGCTGTCAGTGGATATCGAACAATGAAGCCCCACAGCAGGGGATAGGCCATGTATGTATAGTGTCACAGCACACATGTGCATGGGCATATACCGTCGATGTCATACGGAATGTGCGCACGACGTGCACGTATCCCACGCAGTAGGGGTGACTATGTCAATTATGTGTAATGCAAAGCTGTCATGATGGATATGTTCAGAAATCATAGACAGTATCACAGGCATAGCATGCATGATGGAGGGATGGCCTAATGTTATGTACATAAACAAGATATGTATGGCCTGCACATATGGGACAGTGTAGTAGCAGAATAGGTACCCGAAATGGAGGGAACAGCAAGTAACCATGTCCAAACGTTCCGTAGCAGGTGCAATGTGTGCCACAATGATGTCCGGCAGGGCCGTGTAAACACATGTGCAATGTACACAGTAGTGTCACCCCCCCATGGTAGTGTCCACTGAACGGCAGAAGTGGATGTCAACTGTATGTCTATACAGTACTTCCGCTGTGGTGGTACCATGGGTCTGTGTCACCCTACCAGCAAGGGAGCTATCACATGACTAGTGACACAGTGTGCCCCTGTGGGATGTGCACAGGACCTATGTCCCACAGCACGGTGTGTGTCCAGTCTGCGGATGTCACACAGACGCCCGGGCTGAGCAATGTGGCATGTGTGCACACATGCAGGATTGCTCCTCCCACCCTGCCCACTGCAAACGCCATGTAGGAGTACTACATGCATCAGTAATGTGGAGAACATGGCCCATGGCACAGTAGATTACACCCCTGTGTTAGTGGTATGCAGGTGAGTACAGATGTGTTACATGACTGTCATTTGCATATGTAAACTGTGTGAGTCGGGTAGACATCACAGCATGACTATACTGAGACATGTAACGTTGTATCCATTGTGTAAGGTACACCACATATGTGTTATTGTAACACTGCCCGCGTGTACATGTGTGTATGGCACAGGTACAAAGGCACCCAAGGTATCAGCTAGACATACGGTCCAGAAATGCGTGGTCCTGCACATGTGTACCCACGCCATGGTGGAATATGGCAACCACAGCACCATGTGGGGCATGTGTGTGTACAGCTACCATGTACAACGTGATATGCATGTATAGGGACAGTATCCATGTGATACACACTGCATGACTGTCACTATGCAAAGGTGATGTGTATGCACGATGTGTGATGTAACTGATGCAATGATATCTACATGATATATCTGCCACACTGACACCTGTATGGTCGTTAGCAATATGAGTAGGATGAGCTAGAATGCTGCCAGGTATGTAGATGTGGTATATGTAGGCATGGACAATACTCTGTGACAGCAGGTAGTGTACGTATGCAAATAGTGAGCATGAGGGGCCACATGACTGAGGACTGTGCAATGTCACACGTCACTGACTTGTTGTAGTTAGCATGATATGCCTGCACCACTGTGTGACCTGTACAGGAGGCACATGGCGTAACATCCTGAGACATAGGGTACGATGTGATGCTGGATGTGTACATTGGCAATAGCATAAAGTGGAATGGCGCTGAAGGGCAAAGAGCGGATCATGTCTGATGTGATACCCTCTGTACCACCCCAACCACCCATGCAATAGTATGACAGGTGGCCAGCATGGGATGTGGTGTGCTGTGGCGCACAGAAGCCCAACAAGGGTGCCAGTAAAGGCATGCAGGTAGTCAATGAGTGTGTGAAGCATGTATGTCAGGATGTTGCTGGCATCGTGGTACAGTGCCATACTGAATGGCCCAGTCATGGGTGTACAAATGCAGCCCCATACGTGCAATGCAGTACCACCCATGTGTAGTGTGATAGATGTGGTAGTGTGGTGGTCAGGGTACACAACGTACATGAATGGGCTAGCAGTCAATGCAGTGTGCTGCTGCAGAGACATGTAACAGCCAGGTTGGCGGGATACAGCAACTACGGAGATTGGAGGTGACATTGGGACTGTGTTCCCAGACATAACATGTGCATGGCAGTACTATGTATGTGTCCACAGGGTTAATACAATGTCCAGCCAAGGATTGGAACCCTGTAGTGAGTGAGAGTGTGTATTGTTGGTAGGTACCCCATTGGCAGGCACGATGCCAGCAACATCTGTGTTGGCAATGCCTGCATGACTGTGGTATGCTGCATTGAATGTGGATGTAGTCAAACAGCAGAGACATACCACCACACTGCGTGAGGGCCCACACTGCAATGTCTGGCAGTCATGTGTAGGTAGCTAGCTGTGGAGTATGTGATGCACCATGAGGACACACCATGACTGTCAAGTGACACACCACACACAGGTGAACATAACTACCGTGCAACAGCCTGCACATGTGCCCATACAGCACGTGTGCATGAAACAGGAATACAACTGTGGCGTCTGTGAAAAGGCCAGTACCACCATGTCTCTGTGTGGAATAGCATGGTCCCTACCAGTGTGTAAATGTAGCAGAAGTGCACTGCGATCAGTGTTGGCATAGGCACATAGACTGTCCATCGTGCGGGGTGCCATGCCATTAACTACCTCTGTCAGTGGATGTCAGTAATACCAGCTGCAGAGTGTATGTACCATGCATGCTGCTATGGTTGTGTGTTTAGGGTGTGGCTAGCAGGGCTGAGAAGCATGGATGTTCAGCAAACAGAGGGGGGATGTGTGTAGGCATAGCACACAGACACATGGAGGTTTGGTGCATGCCGAGGGTAGTGTAGGTATGGTATGTGTTGTGTAATGTGTCACCCAGCTATGCGTACTGCATGGCCAAGCATGTGTGGGTACATGGGAGTCCATACTAGGGAAGGGCGTGTTGCTGTCAATACATAGCAGTAGCAACTGTCCTAGGTGCAATGTACAGTATGCCAACACGACCAGCATGTAACCTGTGGTGTACAGTGTATTCACTGTCGCGTGTCACAATGTGCGTGGGTCACGAACATGGGTATCTGAACATGGATTACCTATGATGCAATGTGTCTTGGGAATATACAGTATGTGTGTAAATCACTGTGTGGTGTGGGAACCACCCACCCGTGTGTGTTGCAGTCCAGGTATGAGCCTGGGAGGTATGATCTGTGTACAATCAGGACTGGCAGGTGTGCCGTGTAGGGCATGGAGGCAGGTCCCAGGCACTGCAGATAAATGACATGTGTGCTGTACTGTGTGTGCAGTGCTTGTGTACAGCACAGTGGAGGGTGTAAGCATTGTCACACATCACTGCATGCTGTGCCTACCTGTGACAGCCCTGCCGGAGACAGACATGTGACACCGCTGCACAGGCAGCATAGCATGTGAAGATGTACATGTGGGCTGCACACCTTAGGCAGATGTCCACAGGCCATGTGTGCCACAGTAGTGTGGTTGAACACGGCTATCAGACTGGACAAACACCACATGCCTGCATAACTACAGTATGACCATAGTCAACAGTCCCAGTGACAGAGTAGGCCAATGTGTACTATCCCTGCGTGCAGACCACTGGCTACTGGACACCTGGCTAGACACACACCCGGAGGGTTAATTCACCATTGACCCATCACATGTCCCAGTCCATGTGGGCCGTACAATGTCATCACAGGGTGGTCACAATAGCAGGTGGCAAGGCAGAAAGGTGTACCAGGTGATGTGTCATGTGTGCATATGTCGACTAGCACAGCCGTTCACATGTCTGCAACATACTGGTGCACGATGTATACTGTTACATGATGTATGGAACTGCACTGTCACCCACTACAGGGCCATCTGACACAGGTGTGTTGTGACAGGTGTAACCCATGTTTGCACAGGATACACACCGCTGTTGTAGGCAGCCATGCTGGTGGCTACCAGTGATATATGCAGTGGTCATACAGACATACCGTACACAGTGTTCATGCAGGAATGTCCATTGTCGTGGACGATGTGCTGCTATGTGAATGTAGGTGTGTGTTGTGAATGTTACACATCCAGAAGACACCATCTGGTGCAGTCATGGTTGTCAACACCAGTACACACATCCACAGCAGTCAGAACCCAGTCCTGACAATGTGTGTCAGTCACCCTCGTACTGTGTGACATATGTGCACATGGCGGAACACCTCCCACTGTCATCTAAGCTGGCTACATGATGGCTGGAATGTGCTGTAGAAATGTACAATGCTGGTAGCCCAATGAAGTACCTGGAATCAGACACAGTACGCTATGTCAGCCATGTAAACCATGCACAACAATGACCGCCCAACAGACACAAACAATGCATTGACACATGGAACATGTGCACATGACAACCCCCAATGAGTTATGTTGCACATATTGATGTACAATTGTCATCTATGGCCATAGCATGGATGCAGACACACATACTCCACAGGTAGTACCATGTGATGTAGGTAGGGGGGCATTGCTCATGTACATGTCACAGTAGCTGTACAGACACATGTCCTGCATAGCCGTCATGTAGGGGTAGCTGTGGTATGTGACTGCTGGACATGCCCGTACAAATGACCATGTCCCACAGGAGATGTGTTATGTGTGTACCACATGTGACGTGCTGACAACAAGCTGTGATGTGTACGGCTGCTGGTGTACCTGTGTGACATTGTCTGTGATGGGTGCAAAGGCATATAGTATCGTATTGCATGCCCACAAGCCCCACATAGGTGCATAGCCTGAACATACAATACAAGGAGTGTGTGGGATGATAGCAACCCACAGGAGGAGATGGGTATGGACGGCAGCCCACAACCACATGTGTGTGTACAGTGTTCACATCCACGACACATGAGCATCTGAGAGGCTAGTGTTACAGCTGTACAGGGTTGCATGCATATATGTTCAGCAACATCCCTGTGTGTCCCACCACTGGCCCGTGGACCGATGGACACCAACCAAATGTGCAGATATGAGATGTGCACAGCACATCACAGATGCCTACTGTAGAACAGGCTTACCGTGTAGGCATGTGCACAGTAGGTCTGCGCCAGCTGCAGTCAAACATGTAATGTGCTGAACCACACCAATAGTCCAGGCCATGCCACAGATGGACGTGCATGCATCTGTGTATGTATGGCTGTGAATGTCTCCGGCATAGCAATATAGCTGTGTCACTGTTGTGAACAACAATATGAATGGGTTATATGTGTGAGGGGTGCATCATACGCGTATGGTCTGATCGACGATACCATCAGTGACCCTGCTATGTGAACATCCCTGTCCCCATACATGGATACCTATGCTGTGCCCAGCACCACATTCACAGAGGGAGGGATGGCGGTGTGTAGTGCAGCAGCAGACATGGGGGTGGCAGCAGGCACTGGATGTACACATATGTGGTACCCACATCAGTGCAGGCAACCATCCATGTGCACAGGATAGCGGTGTGTGTCCACATACAGCACTGTGTTGATCAATATCCCAGCACATAGCACCTGCCAGGGTTACAGTGTATGCATGGATGTGTGATACCTGCATGCCCCAGACACACCCTCAGCAAGCAGCGTGCAGCATACCTCGCTTGAGGCCAGTGTCCACACCATGGCGATAGACATGTTGAATGTCCATATACACATAGCAATGACATATGGAATGGACAGCCACCCTGCCAATATCGTAAACCCCCAGCTGGATCACAACCCAGTGCCATGAATGTGGCATACCCTGCCATACCATGCAGACCTGCCCAGCAAGGCTACATGAGCTATCACAGTCCTACATGGTGCAATGGACAAAAGGCACTCTCACTATCAACCATACACAGCAGTAATGTGGCGGTGATGCACCCTGTGGTGTCACAAGTGCTGTGTGATGCTCTGGACAATGTGTGTGTGTACATGCTATGCATGGCCTGTCCTGCTAATGTGTCATGGTTACACATTGCCCTATGTCTATCACATGTGCAACACAGGTGAGCTGTGGCAAGTTGTCCAACACCCGTACAGTGCTGTGTGGATGTACATGGCACAACACATGCATGTGCAGGTGTCCATGTGTATGTGTACAGTGCCACTGCTGACGTTCACAATGGCTACAGACGTGATGTGTACTGACATATACACAGCGTCCAGGTGAACAGCAGCACCGATGTAACATGGGGAGCTATGCCAGTGATATGGACACAGGTGCAGCCAGGTACACATGCCCACAGCTGGCTAACATCTACATGGTGCGTGTACAGTGTGATGGGGTGGCAAACAGATATGATGTGACACCCACTGCTCAATGGTGTGAAGCCAACACATCGGCTGTGTCACTGCCATGATGCCTTTCACAGATTACTGTGCAGATGTCATACTTGTCATAGCAATGTATCTCCAACAGTATGCCAGCACAGCAGTGTAAATGTGACCTGCCACCATCATTATGTCTTACAGATAATGCCACGATCCCGGCTTCCTGCATTCAGTCGACAGGAGGAGGAGGTGATCATACCATACCTCCATACTAATCATGACATGTTATTTAGTCATGTGCCACAGCAGGCACAGGAACGACAGGAGATGTGGGAGGAGATGTGCAGGAGGGTGAACAGCCTGGGCGGATACAACCGCACTTATCAGCAGATCCGCAGGCACTGCACAGACCTGATCCAGCATGCAAGACAGCAGCGTGCCGCTGCAATCGCCAGACAACAATGTGGGACAGGTGGTGGGCCACCAACCCAGCCCCACTCACAGCCACGGAGGAGCTCCTGGCCAGTCTGGGGACACCCACGGAACAACACGCAGAAACCCATGCGTCCATCGTGGAGGTGGGTGTCTCCCGAACTATGAGCTTGGAGCTGCATGGTAAGTCAGGGTTGCATGTTTGTATGATAAGTGACGTGGGGGTGGGTGTCATAGTACAACACATAATATAGCAATACATGCCAGGTATATGGCCACACAAGACGCTACAGTATGCTATGTTGTGTTAGCAGACATGTGCATAGCACATGCTAACTCACAGATGCATGATGTGACATGCACACTGCTGACTGTGGCGATAGTAATGGATAATGTGTATACCTTTGTGTCATCCCTTTACAAGTACGTCTGGCGTGCCACAAACACAAGGGTCTGTTGCAGGTAAGTCTGTTGCTAGTCAAAGGCATGATATGGTGTATTGATATTCCCCATGTGTCCAGGCATGACATGCACACCTGTGTGTGCCCCAGTCACGGTATACAGGTTGCACCACCGGCACACACCACCCATGTACAGTAGATACAACCGTTAGCGTAGAGTGGCATGACACCACACGACCTATTGGTGTGTTACGTGCATTCAGCTATGCATACAATGGTGTAGGTGTTCCACAATGGCTGCATGTGTAGTATGCATCGGTATGCCTCTGCAGTATGCACACAGTACCACATAGTGAGCTGTGATCTTGCCAGAGCACAGGTGTTACCAATGTGACCTATGCCCCTGCATCGGGTGCACACGTTGTGACATGGCACATGCCATGTCCCATGCACGTGGATGTCTGGCTGCAACAGTTTCACACCATGACATGACCTATGCACGACATAGCAGACATCCACACTGTCTGCATATCTGTAGGGAATGTGACAACTTACACTAGTATGGTTGTATGTCACATGGGCCACCACAGGGCCATGTGCACGATGTCCACCACACACAATTGTCAATGACCCAGACAGACAAGGCCATGGTCGATACCTACAGGCATGTTGCCACACAGTACATCCACAGTGGGTAGTCACCATTGCACCCTGTACACACATAGTGGGCTCATCACTGTAGTGGCCCCCCTGGACATCCGATGTAGTACACCACTGACATGGAATGCCTCTCCACAGCTACTACAGGTGCCTCCAATATCCACCACATATGTGCTGCTGAGCGGCTGAACTGACTTACAGACATGGCAATGTAATGCGTCCAGGTCACGCATCACACAGAAACATAACTGTGTCCTGCTACTGTGCAGTGGCACAGTGCCCGCCTCCACACTGTACAGCTATGTACACAGCTGACACCAACCGCACCTGCACAGACATCCCTGTTACCCATACATTGTATCTGTAGACTGTACACATAACACTGCACCATGACAGCCATAGTGATGTGGTGCATGCGGTGGGACACCATCGTCACATGTCCACATGATACCACACATGTATGCGGTGTACATGACATAGTGTCGGCAGACATGTGTACTGTCAACTCGCCCGTGGCCACACGGTGTATCACGGTGATGCATGCAAACTACCATGAATGTGTGTACTGCATGCCTACTAAAAGACACCTGCCTGTTGTACTGTTCCCACCAGGGCAGTGTGCATACTGCCACTAGGAATGTCTGGTCTACATTCACTGGTCTGTGGTGTGTGAATGCTGCATGCCAATTGCTTTATCACATGCATGATGTCTGTGTGTGTGTGTGTGTGTGTGTGTGTGTGTGTGTGTGTGTGTATTGTAACTGACGGTATGCCTTTGTATTGACAGGTGCTGTAGGTGAGTTCCCCTCCTGCGGTCCAGCTGATGCTAGTGTCCCCACAGATACTAGTGGTGATGACCATGTGCATGGGGCACAGGCAGGGTCGTCACAGGCACACACTGTGCCATTGGAGAACATCACACTTACGTCCCCTTCATCCCTGAACACGGTTCGGATGCCGACACATACCCCAACACCGTTGCCCATAGATGACGGTCAGTCAGCGTCTGTTGGCACCGAGCAGGAATGTGTGGTGGCTGCAGAAGGTGTGGGTACACACGATGTTGCCAGTGTAATGACTGGTGCAGTGCCACGCAGGCATGTGGCAGGTGCTGCTCGTAGGGGGAGCACCGCTAGACATACACCTGCCGTACAGGGTGCAGCAGCTGGTATAACCAGACGCATGTTCCAGACTGTAATGGCGCAGGCATGTGCCGAACGGCAGAACCAGGAAGGGCAGAGGCTGTAGAGGTCTGCAATCCGTTCCTTGCATGACAACATCCAGGCATTGGCGAATGCCCAACAGCATCTTGCCGATGTTCTGGATAGGAGATTGGGTGAGATGGCTGGTATCCTCGACCAAGGCATGGCCATCCTTGAGCGTGGGCTGTCCGTGCAGGAACACCAGGTAGGGGTGAGGCATAGGGAACGTGGGCGTAGGCCAGCAACACCACTTGGTGCAGGTCAGCGTGTGCGTGCCACCTCCCATGCCCACCCACACAGTGCTGGTAGCAGCAGCAGTGCAGCTGCTACTACACCGACCACACCAGGACAGAGCAGGCCACGTGGACGTGGCCCTGGACGGCCCCGGTGTGGGCACGTTTCCAGCGGACATGTGACATCGGAGAGTGGACTGTCTGTACCTACACCCGGTCGTGCCCATGCGACCCCAGGCAGGCACGGGTCACGTCGCGCCAGGTGGACACAGTGAGCCATAACACCTGCACTGTACAGTCTGGGGCTGCCAAGCATACCCCGTGTAGGCATCACAGATGACTGAACTGTGTACACACAAACCCACACACAGCAAACACGACTATAGGGCTCCACCACACCCACATGCAATCTACACAGTCATGCCCACTCAATGCACAGGCCCTTACACACACACATGATGTCATCCATTGGTACAGCCCATGCCTGTGGCACACATATCACCCTGTGCATATGATGAAGTCTCTGACGCATAACTGTGAGCTACACCATCAGTGCATGGTAATGCAAACATATTCTGATGCACAGGGTGGACAAGATAGTGAGAGGTGTATGTGATACCTGTGTCCGCATAGTACGTGATGTGTATGTTGTGATGTGTGTGTATGGCTGGTGACAGGTGTGTATGTGATGTGGGTTGTGCACTGACATCATGCAGCAGACATACCATGCAGGACAGGTGCAGCATTCATTGATCTGTGTACACAGTATGTGTGGTGGTTACATGTGTAGCACCATGTTGGTTCAGTTAACCCGTATGACACTCATGGTGTACTTGCATGTGCCTACTGGGAGCACAGTAATTAGTTCCCCACGCGTAGTCGTGGGGTACCCACAGGCATGTCTGGCAACATCAGCATAGCACAGGTACCCGCACCCGGCATGGACCCCTACATAGGAACATAGGCGCACATGTACATAACAGGGTATGTGCCCTACGACATGTGTGGACCTAGCATGACTGTGTGTGGCTGCTAACACCCCTCAGGATGGGGATGCCACATCCATCAGTCCCCAGTCCCTCGTCCAGCACTGACACACAGATGATGCCTGGCGCATAACTATATCCACACATCCACACGTCATTATTACTCCTGGACGAAGGCAGTCAGGGACTTTCCTTCACATGGGCTGGCACTCCTCTACGTGTTGTAGGGGGTCTCCGGCCGTTGACCCTGTTCCCCCAGCACATCACACTCATCTTTGTGGTGATGTGTGTGACAGTCGCTTCTGTGCCCGTGTTTGCCTGGAGCCTAGGAAGTGGAATATGCCCATGTCTCCCAGGTCAGACATGGCCGTGTATGCCAGGCACAGATCACCACAGAGCAGATGTGCTGTGAAGGTTTACAGCCGGAGTCCCCTTGGTCGTGCAGCTTGTGACACATGTCCTAGCACCGTCACCCCCACCTTGTGTAACGTTTGTGGTCCTTCGGAGTGCTGCAGGCGTCATGTTAGCTACAGGCCAGATGTGCCATTGTACGCAGTCATTGCTCTGGTGTGTGATGTGTACAGGGGTACAATGAACACCCCTGATGTCGATGCAATTCCTTCCAGACCAGGAGGCCACAGTGGAATGTCTTCACACTCACATTGCCATTGTGTGTGTTGACAGAGGTTAACGACAGGTGTCGTAGCCATTTCCATGAACATGTCCACCATCTGGAATGGCTTACCACCTACATGTGACATTGGGCCGAACATGTCCTTCACACTGGGTAGGTCTGCACCTTCTCTGGAATGTAGTAGCAGGCCATGGCTCTGGCACCAGTTATCCATGTCTATGACGCCCTAGGTGGATGTCCGTGTCACATGGGGTGTTGGGTATGGTGGCGGTCGCGTAGTCATCTGCATACCTTGTCTGCCACAATCTCCCTATGATTGCATGCACATTGGAAGGTCGAATGCCATATGGCAGGGGGCCCAGGACTGAGCCCTGTGGGCCTCCACTGGAGACCAGATATGAGTGTGACAAGGCACCAGGAACAACAACCCTGTGTGGTGTGACCTCCAACCTTTCTGAGAAGCATCGGGTGACATATGTCCCCACATGTATGCTGGCGAGCCTTTCCATGAGTCCCATGTGGAGTGTGCTCTGAACGCTCCCACCAGGTCAGGGTACTGTGTGCAAACCCGTATCCCCATCAATGGCCTTGGTGACCACTCCAGACAGGACGAGCAGGTTCGGGAGGCAGGATCCGCCCTTGACTAAGTTGTTGTGGGTATGTTCCGGTATTGGCTGTACACCGCTGTCTGTATCCATGGGCACCTGTATGGACCTCCCCACAGCTTTGCAGACAAGGCTTGTCAAGCGGATAGGGTGTGGCTGTCTACAGTCCATAAGAGCACTACCCTGGCATAGTGGGACCACAGATGCCATATGCCATCCATTGGGGACATAGCCCATAGTAAGGCTAACATGACACAGTGGCCACATGTGTGAGCCGAGGGCCTCAATGAGGATGGGTAGCACACAGCCAGGGACACCATCGGTGCCCATTGGTGCTGTGTCAACCGCCATAGAGATATGGGATCACTCCAGGCCATATGAGATGTTTGGGAGGCTACACTCTGGTGGGATGGATATGTCCCCTCTTGGGGGGGTGGGATGTATGCATGGAACATGTCCGCTGGTTTGCAGACAATGTCTGTGGGTGCAGTGACCGTTGTACCATTCTGGACCATTTCCAGCCAAGTCTGTGTGCCCCCAACCATGTCCTTACCACAGTTAGGGAAGGCCCTATGGTTGTCTCATCTGCCCTCTGCAGTACCACTCCCACAAGCGGCCGTGGATGATTGTATGTGTGGCCGTATGGTGACGCCGGTATGAATGGGAGATGGTTTCCCTGGTACTGACATTGCTCTGTCATGGATTAGCTCCAACTGTTGATGTACAGCTAGTCAGTGGCTGGGGTCCACCACACCATGTGCCTACCTGTGGTGGACAAGGTCCTGATGTTATCATGTTTGCCTGTTGCAGACATGCATGTGGGTGCTCAGAGAAGGCATTCGTTAGGCGGTTGCCGGTCTGACCTGTGTTCAACACTGGCATGGAGGACTTGTAGGGTACCACACCGGTCGTATGATGTGTGTGGTTTGTTGTGGAGAGGTCATCACTTAGGTCCCCCATGCCGGTGTTGCTTACAGGATGTGGATGACCACTGGATCCACTATACGGTCTGGCATCACCATTGAGGGCTGTACATCCTGTGTGGGGCATATCCTCACCATGTGTGATGGGCAGAACTGTCAGACATCCCCCCCTAGTATGTATGGTGCATGGCTGTTTAACAGTGGCCAGGTGTGAGAACACCTGGGACCGGTGGCGTAGTGTGTTGTGCCATGGGTAATGTTCCCAGTCTATGTATGGGTGGTTCATGTCACCCAATACGGTGCTGTTGTGAGAGCATGCCCACTCACCAGTGTCCTCAGGACATCTGTGCAGGTAGCCTGTGTTTGGGAGGGTTGTCTGTAGCATGCAACAAACTGTAGGCCAGTCCTACACATGGTTAATTGCACCTAGATATTCCCCGCTGCAACGGCCATGTCTGTGGCATGGCCGGGTTGCTGTTGTGTGGCTGGACACACACGACGGTCCACATTCCGCCACCCATGCCATCGCACCATGTGTATGCATGTCTGCTCTGTGCCGACTCTAAGTGTCTGAGCATGCCCAGTAGGCAGCTGTGTAGATAGACACACAGCACAGTGCACACCGCGCCCGACTGCAGTTATACCCCGGGTGCATGCCTGTATCCCCTTTGCAATGGCCACGTCTGTGGCATGGCCAGGTTTGTGTTGTGTGGCTGGACACACACGACGGTCCACATTCCGCCACCCATGCCGTCGCACCATGTGTATGCATGTCTGCTCTGTGCCGAGTCTAAGTGTCTGAGCATGCCCAGTAGGCAGTGATGTACTGATCAGTAGTTACTTGGTATTCCCGACTGCAGCACTAACGTGTTACTGTACGGCGACCTTGGGATGGTAACAGGCTGCGTGACTGCACACTCTGACCTAACTCCCGATCGGGCGCATTGCCTCTGCAAATGATACCACCCACGTAGGGGTATGCCTCCTGACAGCTCTGCTCAGTAAACTCGGTAGCTGCTCTGTAAATGCTTCATACTATAGTGTGTTCATGTAGATAGGCGAGGTTCGTCTCCCGTCCCTTCCGTGTGTGTGTGTGTGTGTGTGTGTGTGTGTGTGTGTGTGTGTGTGTGTGTGTGTGTGTCTCTGTGTGTGTGTTTCCAGCTGCCTCTGTGAATGAACATGCTTTTAGGCGCCCATAACACATACCTTGGCTATTGCCAACTATTGTCTTGCGGGTGATGTCACCAGCCTACAAGTATGCCTCTGACAGCACTTTGTTCAGTAAACTCGGTAGCGCGTTCTGTAAATGCTTCATACTGTAGTGAGTTCATGTAGATAGGCGTAGGTTCGTCTCCCGTCCCTTCCGTGTGTGTGTGTGTGTGTGTGTGTGTGTGTGTGTGTGTGTGTGTGTGTTTCCAGCTGCCTCTGCGAATGAACATGCTTTTAGACGCTTCGCAACACATACCTTGGCTATTGCCAACTATTGTCTTGCGGGTGATGTCACCAGCCTACAAGTATGCCTCTGACAGCGCTCTGTTCAGTAAACTTGGTAGCGCGTTCTGTAAATGCTTCATACTGTAGTGAGTTCATGTAGATAGGCGTAGGTTCGTCTCCCGTCCCTTCCGTGTGTGTGTGTGTGTTTCCAGCTGCCTCTGCGAATGAACATGCTTTTAGGCGCCCATAACACATACCTTGGCTATTGCCAACTATTGTCTTGCGGGTGATGTCACCAGCCTACAAGTATGCCTCTGACAGCGCTCTGTTCAGTAAACTCGGTAGCGCGTTCTGTAAATGCTTCATACTGTAGTGAGTTCATGTAGATAGGCGTAGGTTTGTCTCCCGTCCCTTCCGTGTGTGTGTGTGTGTGTGTGTGTGTGTGTGTGTGTGTGTTTCCAGCTGCCTCTGCGAATGAACATGCTTTTAGACGCTCCGCAACACATACCTTGGCTATTGCCAACTATTGTCTTGCGGGTGATGTCACCAGCCTACAAGTATGCCTCTGACAGCGCTCTGTTCAGTAAACTCGGTAGCGTTCTGTAAATGCTTCATACTGTAGTGAGTTCATGTAGATAGGCGTAGGTTCGTCTCCCGTCCCTTCCGTGTGTGTGTGTGTGTGTGTGTGTGTGTGTGTGTTTCCAGCTGCCTCTGCGAATGAACATGCTTTTAGATGCTCCGCAACACATACCTTGGCTATTGCCAACTATTGTCTTGTGGGTGATGTCACCAGCCTACAAGTATGCCTCTGACAGCGCTCTGTTCAGTAAACTCGGTAGCGCATTCTGTAAATGCTTCATACTGTAGTGAGTTCATGTAGATATGCGTAGGTTCGTCTCCCGTCCCTTCCATGTGTGTGTGTGTGTGTGTGTTTCCAGCTGCCTCTGCGAATGAACATGCTTTTAGACGCTCCGCAACACATACCTTGGCTATTGCCAACTATTGTCTTGCAGGTGATGTCACCAGCCTACAAGTATGCCTCTGACAGCGCTCTGTTCAGTAAACTTGGTAGTGCGTTCTGTAAATGCTTCATACTGTAGTGAGTTCATGTAGATAGGCGTAGGTTCGTCTCCCATCCCTTCCGTGTGTGTGTGTGTGTGTTTCCAGCTGCCTCTGCGAATGAACATGCTTTTAGACGCTCCGCAACACATACCTTGGCTATTGCCAACTATTGTCTTGCGGGTGATGTCACCAGCCTACAAGTATGCCTCTGACAGCGCTCTGTTCAGTAAACTCGGTAGCGCGTTCTGTAAATGCTTCATACTGTAGTGAGTTCATGTAGATAGGCGTAGGTTCGTCTCCCGTCCCTTCCGTGTGTGTGTGTGTTTCCGTTGCTTTCACAACTTCTTCTGAAAAAGCAAAATCTTAAACTGTTCACAATCAACAATGTGATATTTAAAATCTTGTTAAGACTCACATTGTTGATTGTGAACATTCTTAGACTTTGCTTTTTTCTGCAGACGTTGTGGAAACAACGAAAACGTTGCATGTTTTAATAAACTGTTTAAATGTTACGATGACTTGTGTTGTGTCGAACTACGGGGACTATTCTTGCCGCAGGTTGCTGGTTTGTTTGTGTTTCATAGTACAATATCATGTAATACGTGTGTTCATAGTATGCTTTCTGTGATGTTGACGTGTGTGTTTCATTAGCAGTGCGTCTGTGCTTTCTATGCTGTGGCTACATGTTCATTGTTCGCATAGAAAGTGACAAATGGAAGTGTAAGGGTGGACATTTAAAGCTTGGATACTTCCATGTTATGTGTAAGTCTCACGGGGCCTACGGGTGATAGCGCATACATGTCTATGAAGAACCTTTGGATACCATATGCGACGTGTCGTGGACGAAATGTTTAAGTTGACTGTTCCATCTACCTATGTGTGACATGGTTTGTGGCCATAGGGTGCCAGCAAGTCTTTCCTGTTCATTGGGTGTTTGCCATGGTCTATTGACATCAATCCTATTAATTCACCGAAGGATGTCTTTCATTGGTGGGAACGCCAAAGTTTGACCATTGTATGTCATTCCCAGCCGACGTTGAGATTGTGCCATTGGTATGTTTACACAGGTCACCCATCTGTTCCGCTGTATGGTAGCGGGTGCTCCTCATTCTGTTGCTGGCAGATTGAGTGCTGTGTACACCGGTGTTGGCACGATGGTCCGGCTTTGTATGTGGAATGTCAACTGTAGTCCCTATGTGTATTTCCTGTGTTATGCCTTACCGCGGCTGTGTAATTTACCCGGGTTTGCAGTTGTGGGTGCCATCTTGGCCATACGGTTGTCCATCCATGACAATTGCCTACTGGACACTAGTATAGGGCTGTACACATTTCACACCTGCATTTATCATTCTCCGGTGGACGGTTTGCATTATTAGCGGAGAGTAAGGCAGGTGCTACGCACACATCCCTCCCACGGGGCGGGACAAAGGATTGCCTGCGAAACAACACTGAGCCCAGAGCGTACATACCCAGAATCCCTTGACTGCAACAATCGACAGTACCCATTACACATCCTTCATGTGTGCGGGACTGTGATGTGGACGCAGTTCTATGGACCCGGTACCCTGGGTATTTCTGTGCATCTGTGCTGCATTACATGGACAGCTATCAGCAACATTAAACATGCTTGCGGTGCATATGTGTACCTGTGACGACAATGAGTTCAGGTACGCATTGAAATAAGACATCATTCTTTTCTTTAGACAATTTTTGGGTCCTACAATGGACACCACTGTGCATATGTAAAGTGTAGAGCTTGTCGGACTGTGTCCTTGTGAGCAGTGGGTTTCACTGATGCTGTGTGTTCAGCAATCGCGGATGTCTGCTTGACTAACCATACTGTGTAGTGCTACAGGAACCATGTCTTCCGACACCAGAACCCAATGGTGTACATCCAATGTTGCAGGTTAACAACCACTTTCATACCCAGAGGTCACGATTGGGAGGTATTGCCACATTATTATCGGAACAACACCTCCAGACTGTGTACATCACAGGAACTTTAGGCCAGTCTTACCGGCCATTTGTAATTGTAATTAGCACACACGTGTCAATACATGTATGATAAGACATATTGTCATGCAGAAGTTAATCTATGTTATTTGGACATTGGCTTCTGCTATTGGCATCCGTTGCTGTGAGTGTTGCCAGTTACCATACACATTGCTTGCTCAGAGGCAGACTACACAATTCTGCACACTTCTGTGGTCTCCTTTAAGGACCCTGAGCCAGTGGTCGACAGTACTGCAGCCACTGCATCAATCACATTTGCCATCTACCAGTACCTACAGGACTGCATGAACCAGGCATTCACTTACCCAACTGTGGTTCATTGTACCAATACCAAGCATCCAGTGTGGTGTACCCCAGCCATACACAGGATGTACAACACGAGGAGGTGGCTACTACAAGGTGGAGCAGACACCTTGTGAGGTATGACACCCTTGGTCATCATATGTGTAGAGTTACACACTGTCGTGCCATGGTCCAGGGCACATTCCACAGATATACCTACATGGACCTGGCTGACAATCATACCACCTTCAGTTGCTATGCTCAACACCTGGGAGGTCACTCCCACATATGCTCTGACTGGGTTCACAAAGAGGTGGAGTTTACTCAACATACACGCATTGCCAACATACAGGCTGACAAGTCCAGTAAGGACATCTCCACACCCTCCCCCACACGAGGAGATGTCTGTACCAGCGGTTTGTGGTCACCAAATGTTCTGTGACACACAGGTGGGACATGCTCTCTCCAGGGTAGTGGACATAGCATCCATGAGACCAGCTGGTGACCCCACTGTGTACTCCACTATCTCATTGAGGAATTAGACCCACAGTTAGGACAGCTATTTCTTTGTAGCCTCACCTCAGGTAAGGTACCCAGGTTGTGTCACATGGCAACTGTAGTCCCACGTCACAGGGCCAATGCCTCCACTGAGCCTGGTTATTACTGTCCCATTACCATGAGGAGACCTATCTGCAAAGACATGGGAGGGATCATACTGCGGCTCGTATATGACTGCATAGGGGACATACATACTTTGCATCCAACACGGTTTGTCTTGTTCAGGGGCGGTTCATGCCTTTAAAGCATGGTTGACATTTTCGGGACAGTCACCGAGGCCATTGATGGGGTGTTGCAGTCCATACAGCCTACCTTGACCTGGCAAAGGCCTTCATCACATTACCCCCCTCAGGTATCGTTGATAAACCCATTAGCTGGGATGTGAACACGTACATCACAGAATGTGTTGTAAACTGTCTATGTGACACAACCCACACGGTCATAGTTGCTGGCAGCATGTCAGACCTACTGCCTGTCGCAAGTGGTGTCCCATGGGGCCCTTCCGTGGGTCCACTCCTGTCATACATCTACATTTCCACGGTACAGGCACACACAGGGGTTTTATGGGCAACATTGTTTGTAGATGACTGCAACACAGGTGCCATAGTGGGACGGACATCTGACACAGATATCCTTCGAAGGGGCCTCCCAGATATGCATATCTGCTGTCAGGGACATGTCCCACAGCTAAATGCTAAGTAATGCAACATCATACCTGTGGAGATCTACTAGGTCACCCCTGTCCAGCATATAGGTGGCTGTCCACTCAGCACAGGGGTGATTACCAGGGATCAGGGGACAGAGTTTGTCGGGCACCATTCATTCAACACACACGTTGCTATCGTGGTTGTGTGGGACTTCTACATTGCCCACCTGTTTGTGCAGGGATTCACATCTACATCAGGCTAGGTCATTGTCTCCTTGTACCCATTACGTGTTACACCTAGGATTTACTACATTGCCCCATTCAGACTGTATCTGACCATACACCTACAGCAGCTGGGAAGCCCTCATAGGTTAATTGTTGTACAGATGCAGGATGACATCATTCTGTGTAATGCTGCCCCACTTGTAGGACCCTGCCACATTACGTCACATACCTGCTGTTTAGTGTTGACCTGTGCCTGACATACGAGGCCATGTCAACCCATATGTCATGTGTATGCTTCACCTACTGTATCTGCATCCCTCAGAACCACTAGGGCAGGTGACATTTACCTTGTCACAGTCATTAATGGGATGTGTTTGAGTGACACATATATCACCCAGACACTCATAATGCTGTGGATCTACATCACAGTACATGTGAGACAGAGATCCTTCCTAGCCTTGTTCGCGGGTATGTTGTCCATTGGATGGAGAATTGCAAGTATAGGCCAGGGATTACATCATTATCACTGCTTGACGGAGGTACAGCAATATCATGAGTATTTTATCTGAAGCACAGAAGGTTGGCAAAGTCATCCTAACTATGGTGTAGTGTTATGGCTGAGCCTGGGACGATGGCCTACCCTGTACCTATGGACGTATGAACCTATATTCATAGTTTGTCACATTTACAATTGTCTATCCCCTATACTCTTTCTCCAGTGTATATTTCTGTGGCACATGATTGTCCTCTGTATTACATGCAGGTATGCTGTGTACAGTGCACATACGTCACAGTTGATGACAGTGTATCTGTGTCCCTAACACTGTGATACTGAGGACTACCACACATCCTTCAAAACATTACATGCATATGTCCATTCTATTCTTCTTTGGCCTATGGGGGTGTGTTAAGGCAAACATTACACAAGTTCCCGTTTGTGCATGCTTCATGTTGGTGTTTGACCAGGCTCCGTTGAAGTCGTGTGTTGGACAGTAGTGTTTCTGTGTGTTTGCCATGTGTTTTTATTGCCGGTACATCTGTGGGAGGTGTGGTTGGCACATGTTCCTCTTTGCAGGGACACCCATCCTGGGGTTTGTGTCATGCATCTGCACTTGGCACGTGCCATATGTCCTGTACTATTCCACAGTCGTGTATGCCTTCATGCACTACTACTGCGTGTTACTGGCTGTTTGTATGTGGTACACATGGACATTGTGATGGTTGGCTTGACCTATTCCCATGCTAGAACGTACACATCTGTCAATTGAGTTGTTTAAATCAAACTGTAACACTCATTCGTATTTTCAAAATGACAGTCAATGACACAGGAAGCTGAGATTAATAACGTTTTACTACTGTGCAGCAGGAGGCAAAGAACTATGCAGTAAAAGTTTAGACATTTGTTTTACTCTATACATGTTACAGCTGTATGAGCATTGTGTAGACTATCATCTTTTGCACACATTAATGATGTGGTCAGTCACAAGGCATTTACATCGCTAGAGTCCACAATAGTCTATACATACGTGGGTGCTGGGTCGTGCTTTTAAAATGTTTTCCCATGAGAATAACACAGCCTTGCAAGGCACCTTGTCAATTACAGTGTCCTTCTGTGATTGTAGCTGTTTCAAGGACCCTAGACTGTTCCGATACAGTAGTCAGTTAATTTCTTAATCGTTGCTTTGTCTCTCTGGTAAGGAGTTGTACTGTTATCTTCGATAGAGCTCACAAGGCCATCCTCCTCAGGGAAGGGGTGATGTTATGCATGTACATACATTTATTGTTCTGTAACCCAGCAGATAATTAATGCTGACAGACATAAGCCTGCTGTACTGGTTACTGCCAGGATCAGAATTCCATCACACTACAGCTTAGCTTCACCAATTACATGCAGGCTTAGTTCTACTGCCATATTGTACGGTACAATTCAATGCATTATATAGTATTTCGAGTCTAAACTGGCACTTCATATGTGTTTCTATATATATTTTTGAACAACATCCATCCGCCATATGCATGTTGTTCCGTCCTTAACCTTGACCGTGTGTATTTGGCCGTCCGGCAACGCTACTCTCCACATGTGATGTCCCACATTCCCCTTCTTTGCCTGTAGCACCCTGTTAGGACGTCCTGTTTGGTAGGCACGTGTTCCGCTATATGTGATCGACTTCACTGCATAGCTGATCATCGATGCGGTGGTTCAACAACCCGACTTGTCCACATGTGTACAGTTATGTGCACCGTGTCGTATGCAAACCTATATGGTTTCGACGGGTACATACCACATGCGGGATGTACACATTCTGCAGACACATTCACATGCAGCCATTTACATATCTGTACCTGAGGTGGGTTGGTGACATGTGGGGTACGTATTTGCCCGCGTGGCATTGCCTAACACAAACATCTTACCACATTTCAGGTATGCACATTGTATGTGGGTGTATAGCTGCACACGGATGCTAGCAGGTTAGGGTGCACAGGTGTACATGGGTGAGACTGACATGTACAATGAGGCTATTGTGTATTACATCTGAATGCATGGGTTCTGCTTCTGGATATTACACTTCAACATACGCCATCCAGTGTATGCGACAGAGACGTTGCTGGGTGTGGGATATGTTGCTATGCACATGTTTGCCTGTGTTTAAGGTATCTTGATTCCTTACTGTTGTTATGTCGACACAGCTACCCGGCTATGTACTCTCACTACTGCTTGTGACCATTATGGTTGGCACCTTATCCAATGCCCATAGTGGGGCATGTTATGTGGAAACTTCGGAATTTGCAGGACTACATATACCCACGGCAAGTGCAGTTGACAGAACTTCACTTGTTTGCCAAACTATAAGCTTATTCTGTAAGCATTTGGGTTCCTTATTCATTTTCTTATGCCATGTATGTGTTTCATATACAAATGTATATGTTTTATACTACTATTACATGTATATTAGGGAATATTTTTGGCAGGGGATCTGAGGTCATTTTCCATTTTTCCGATTGTTGCAGGGACACAACTGTCCAATCAGGGACTGTCCATGGCACATTGGGACAGCTGGTAACCCTGGTGACCATGCCCATGTCGCTACTGGGGTTGCCACCTTTTCCAGTTTCCAAGATGGGATATTTCCGGGACTCACATCTGACTTTACAGGCCGACACATACACACGGTCACTATATAGCATAGAACTTCACTTGTTTGCCTAAATAACAGCTTATTGTTGTGGCAGTTTGCTTGCTTATTCTGTTTCTTGTGACATTTAGGTATTTCAGTTACAGAAATAACCAATTCATGCTACCATTACATTAAATACGGGATATCATTATGTCCTACAATCTTAGCACATTTGCCATTTTTAATACGTTTTTTCGGGACACAACTGCCCATAGTGAGACTGCCCCACCCAGAGTGGGACAAGTGGTGACCTTAGTCGCTGCTCCTGTGTTGGTGCGGCACACTGACATGCTGCTGTACACCTTCTCTGAGTGTAACCACTGACGGTGCATTGCGGGACAAACGCGGTCTTATGCGTATCCTTTGCTCCTTGGACGGGTACACTTAAGCCTTCGTGGCTTGTATTTGCTTCTCCGTTTATTTGGGACGGGTACTATGTTGCATACTCTACGTGCGTTTCATTCTGCACGGGACCTGGCTGCTGCCATTACTATTATGGGCGGACCGTGGCTGTCAGCACATTAGGTTGCTCACCTCCTACCGGCTTAGACACGCCTCCAGACGCATCCTACCTGGGCTCGCTCACGTACACTACGCACGTGTCTGTGGTTGCGGTGCACTCTCATTAATATGCATATGGCGCTACTGCACCGGCTATTCACTGCACCGCCGGCGCAGACCTTACGCCGGCCTTGCGCTGAGCTTCATGAATCCCGGGGAATGGCATGATACAAAAGAGAAGGGCACAAAAGTTACTGGCGGGGGTCCAAATAAGAATGTGAGGAATAGAGATTCACTCACCAAACTAAGATACTTGGGAAAGAAAAATGAGTGACCAGGCTACAAGGAAAAAGACCATAAAGTGTATTCTTATTAAGACAAGGAAGTGTCACTAGGACAGTCATGCAGGAAGATGGTAGATGGATTCATGAAAGTGACCCACTGGCACCAAGAACTCACCACATAATACAGTTGTGGTAGCAACAAAGTGAACAAAGGAGAAAGGCTTGAGACTGAAAGAAGGATAGGGTAGCAGACATAGGGACATACTCTATGCCAAGGACAAACTCCATGTTATCCTGTTAATGATAATGGTATACAAAGTTTTGTAACAAAGCAATAGCTCAGTGACCACACCTTGAAACTAAGAGTAAAAATTGTGACGGTATTACCAAGAAAGGGTAGGTAACTAAAGATGTTAAAAGAAGAAAATATTCAAAACCATAGCACAGAAACAATGCAGGGAAATATTGAACATAACTCAGTAGTATTACTGAGTAGTGAAAGGGGTCAAGATAGAAAGACAATCTACAAGTTATGATACAGAGAGTGATGGTTGACACTGCTTGCAGTAGAAAACAGGTCTTGCACAAAGTGGATAGTACATTGACATTCTTCATACACACACACACACACACACACACACACACACACACACACACACACACACACACACACACACACACACACATGGATATTTGGAACAACTAAAAAAGGATGGATGGAGCAGGGGTAGTCATGATCAGGGACTAGAAAGAAGAGCCCATGCTTTTCTCATCACTGAATAGAACAGACAGAGGGCACATAATATAAGTGCTAAAAATACACAAAAAGCAGTCAAGGATCTAGGATGACCCCAGTTCACACTAAATGATGAAACAAATCCACAAATCCAATATCCAACAGGTTTATTCAATTCAAGCCACAATTTGAAAGCTGATAAGTGCTTTTGTCCCCTAACCACAGAACTTCATCAGATAGTATAAAACTGTACTTGATACACTTTTAAAGACATAATCAAATAATTGCATGCTTCACATTCCCTAAAAAGCTACGCCCCCTTAAAGTCATATCATAAAAAAAAAAAAAAATATATATATATATATATATATATATATATATATATATATATATATACATAAAATGTTTGAGATTTAAGAACAACAACAATAAATATGTTAAAAACATATATGGACCTATTATACATCAACTAATATAAGTGAGTCCAATGTTACATGTGCAAAATGTTTAAAAATACATAAATAAATAACTACATAGTAGATCTATACATATATTATACTAGTTATCTCTTTAGTGCCTTCAGTCTTAATAGGGAACTGATACAAATATTTTCATTTAACCCTGGCTAGTTGCCTGCATCAAAAAGCAGCTGCCAGTAAAGTTCCCTTTTCTCTAGCAAGATTGACCAAGCGCCACCTTTCATTTCTGTTGAAATATTGTCAATCACAAAAAAATGAAAATAATGACCTTCATTCTCCAATATATGCTTACTTAATGCATTTGTTTCTTTTTTTGTTTTAATTTCATACAGATGCTCATAGACACAATTCTTTAATTTTCTGTCTGTTTCGCCAATATAATAACAACAGCACTGGTCACACATAGCACAGTAAATAGCTCTCTTTGAGTTACAATTATACCTGCAGTTAATTCTAATATTGATGTTATCGATATTAAATAAATCTCCTTTTTTTATATGTTTACAAAAGTGACACATCCCACATTTTTTCATATGCTCAACATTATTTTTGTTTGAAACGTGTTTCTTTTCAAAAACACTCAAGTTTCTACCCCTTCTGAAAACCATATAGGGGCTCACATCTATTTGCTATCTTATACTCTTATCCTGTCTCAAAATAGACTAGTTCTTATTCAAGATATTTTTTAGTTCAAAGCCGTCAGATGTAAACACAGTTACAAAAGATGTCCTATAATCTTTATTCTCTATATTATAACTGGTGGTAGTCACATTACTCATGGAGATGTCCTGTGTTTCCATTTCTGTTAACAGGGGTAAATAAAAATTTCTTTCCCTTTTGTTCACTACCTCCATTAAAAGTTTAGTAACCAATTTTGTTGGGTAGCAACTTTTCAAAAACATATCCTTGAGGCAATCACACTCATTTAAAACTCGTCCATGTTTGACCCCATCCATGCAGCACGGACAAACTGTCCCTTCACAATGGCTTTCTTTTGTTGTAGTGGATGGGTACTTATGTAATGGAACAATGAGTTGGAGTACGTCTTCTCTCTGTAAATCTTGGATTTAAATTTTTTATTCTTATAATCCTTAACAGGATATCCAAAAATGGGATCTCATGTAGATCAAAATTATGAGTAAATTTTAAAAACTGTGTGTTAGAGTCAATAAATGACATAAAGTCATTAATTAGACCATATGGTCCATCCCACAGGATGCAAATACCGTCCAAAAATGGGTATAATATCTTATGTAAGTATAAAAACTAGAAGGGAATAAATATTTTTTCTCCCACTGTGTCACTATTACATTGGTATATAAGCCACCATAAACCAAACCAATGGCAACTCCCTCTTGCTGTAAAAATTCTAATTGTTAAATAGAATTAAGCTATTCTTTAGTATTGTTTCCATGAGTTGTGTGTACAATACCACTTCAAAATGCCCAACATTCTTATCATAAAGAAACTCATTGAACCAGTCAAGCACAACATTGTGAGGAATAACAGAATATAAATCTTTTATATCAATAGTAAGAAACATGTATGTATCCTTAAAGGGTATTTTGTTAATTGCTCTTAGAAAACCCCATGAATCCGTGCATATATGAGCCTTACTGTATACCAAATGTTTTAACTTAGAATCCAAATATTTAGCAAGAGGTTGGGTGATGGACCCTTTTGAGTTCACTATGGGGCGCATAGGGGATTGTAGCAAATTTTTGTGTAGTTTCAGTAAAGCAAACATCACTGACAACCTTGGATGCATGACAGTAAGATAATTCAACACATCTATTGATATAGATCCTTCAATAAAGAGATCCTGGAGTTCATTCCTAAATTTTTGGTATCCCCCATTTAGTTCGCTTATGGAAGATTTTACATAGGCTTTATCATTAAGGATAAACAACATTTTCTTATTATAGTCCTCTAAATCCATCAACACAACCCCACTCCCTTTATCGGCTTTCATAGCCCTTATTTTATCCAGGAAACCATTAATTTCTTTAATATTATACCCCTCTTTTATATCGGCATCTTTTACACACCTATGTTTAGAAGTTAAGTGGCAAATGTCCAATTCCCACGTTCTTTCAAACAATAAAACCATATGGTGCAATGGGGGGGGGGTTGTATGTGCTTGAAATAGCAAGACTGTTAATAAACTGGTCAGTGAAAGAGTTTTGAAACAACACTCTTAGGTTTAACTTATGGGGTATACAATTTCAAATCCATTAAACTACTAGCTACATTGCCCCAGTACAAAAGTAAAACCTTTTGCAAAAACATCACAATGCTCAGTATGCAAACATACATTGGAAAAATTGTATACCTTAAAATCACCTAAAGAGTTTGTAGTGATAGTAAATGCACCTGATCATTTCAGTGAGTTGGGAGGAGGGTATCATGAGCATTAAATATAGGGAAAGGTGCCTACAAAAGTAGTAAGAAAGACAAATTAACTTATAACTCAGGACTTATGAAACTATTTCTCACAGAAGGGGTCATGCATCCATGGAATGTGTTAACAAATTGGTGGCAAAAGGAAATCTGTAGATGCAGTCAATGGGAACAGATCATTTTGTTCTGGAGCTGATGGGTGAATCCTTACTGACAATTTACCACTCATTAAATGCTGCACCTTTTGAGTAGCATGGTTATTTGCAAATCCTGTGCATGTAGTAATAATATCTGAAGTTTTCCTGGCTAAAACAAAATTTATGGTTGCAAACAGAAGAGGACAAAGTTTATACCACACACTATCAGCTGTTTACTTTTCTTCAGTTTAGTGCATTGCTGGAGTTAGTATATATACAAAAACAAAGGGTATGGGGTAGGCCACCAACATGGTGATAACAGTCTTGACCCCCCCCCCAAATGAAAATGATTGTGGAAGAATTTTGTTTTTTATTTTAATGTATAGGGCAACCTCTGGAAAGGGTCAATAATGGAAAAATTCAATGTGCGAGAATGTTTAGATACAAAAAGATCAGCAAGGTTTTATTTTATATAAAAAAAAATGACAAATATTGCAGCAATGTAAACAATTTCAAAAGCCAGTATATAAATAGTACTAAAGTCCATTTCATGTATACATATGAAGACTTCTTAACACAGACACTATTAACATCCATTTCACAATTATCCATAGCTCAGTATACAATAGCACGTATGTAAATGATCTGAATACACACTTCATCTATCAGGTGTGGTCCTGTTGGACTCATGTTTACAGCAATACTCTCATGCACTCAATAAACAACGTAAAATTTTCGAACAGACTCACTTAACTGAGTCTAGTAAAAATCTATAAAATAGTACTAAAACATATGTGTAGGCAATCATTTTTAGATGAGAAGGTACATCCACTGACAATGTAAAAACACATAATATGTTAATCCAGTCCTGCTTATATTAGGTAACAATTGAGCATCACCTGATTTATCAATATTAACTGATAGTGTCCTTATACATTCTTGATTGCATCCCACAAAACTACATGAGTGTTCCATGAGGTTATCTTGACAATAAAAAAAAGAAAATTCTTTCTGATCCATTTCATACTTGATTTCAAATACCTCACTCAACACTGGATGTTCATTTGACATTTGGGTATTTCTAATGATGTTCTTAGATACTATCTTCAGGTCTTCAATAAAACAGTATTTCATATTGTATTTTTAGAATATCTTTGATTTGTGCCATCTCATAACAGCATTAGTATCTCAGAACAAATCTGAATATGAGAATGACCGTAAATATGCTCATTTGAGCCAACTACACATTTCTTGTCAGCTGGAAATATTTTACTTAGCCTTTGTGGCATGTAGAAATACTTATGTACACAGTACCTTGAAAAGTTCCTAAACCTCTAAGATCTGGTGGCATATCTTAAATTGCTGCATCTTATATCTTCATGTAATACAGTATTCTAATCCTGTTTTACTTTACTCACTGTCTTCGTATCCTTGGCTCCAACACACTACATACCTGATTAATCAATTCCTTTTATGATGACTTATTACAAATTCCCATTACAAAATCTTGGTCTAAAGGGGGTAAAACATCTAAGAAATCATTCAATCCTATGGGCTTTACTGTATCAATCAATCTCTGACAATCAAGGCTTAGGAAGTTAATCATGTTGAATCACAGCTGAATCTGCAACCAAGTATTAATATTTAACCTATATGTCTACCAGTCCCAGTGACTACTTTTATGCAAGGCTGCTCCATTAAGTTGTACTACACAGGGAAGTTCAGCGCTATAATCATGATTTACCCATAAAAATATATATATATTTCAAGCCTACCAGCCTTGCTAGTACTTATTCCTACTGTTGTTTTCCTTTTAGCATAATATTAATTCCCAAGCAAGATCGGCATTAATTTTAATTCCACATTTTCAAAGCAAAACTACAGAACATAATTCCTGCAGTTTCCATCTCCACTTTCTTTATCATTTTCTTTTAGGAAACCTGCACCTTAGCTCCATCCAAAATTGAATTAAACATTATACTTTAACTGCCCTCAAGAGATTTACTGGGATGCCCACTAGAAAAATCTTGAAAACCACGAAATAATAAAGTAAAACAAAGGAGTTCACGATCTCCATCCTTTGATGCAATTTCAAACCAGTCATTTCCACCTATGGAGATAATTTTTAACTACGTCATGTTTCTTTGATTTGTGTATAGTATAACAAAAGTATATCAACATTGTCAAAAAGTTAAAATACCGATCTACATCTTCACAGGGATACATAAACAATAGCCACATACCATCATCTGCAATGAAATCCTTCTTTCTGTACTGTGAGTGAAGGTTTTAGATTTGTATCTTACCATTTTTGCTACATGGTTTGTAAATATAAAGGAAACAAGACTAGGAAGAAAGGAAAGCCTTGATTTTTCCCCACTTGATATGTAGAATGGTAGTGATGATCCTGCATGATTTCGTACTCTTGCAAACAAACTGAGCTTATGGCCTTAACTTGGTTAACATTTACCTTTTTAAAATCCTCACTGTAAAAGCACCTTTCTAAAATAAGATATTTCCACCTTTTAAACCTATCCTGCACATCAGTACTCACACCCCCTAACTGACAGCATGTTATCTGCAAGGTACTATCATATGCATGTTGTCCCTTGACGAAACTACAGTGGCCATTTCAATCAAACTTGGCAAGTATCTTTATAATCTCTTTGCAATTATTGATAAAACAATTAATAAACATGACTCAACATACAGCTGAGCTTTTACAATGAAATAAATATGGTTGTTTTGCCGCTGTTTTGAAATAACAAGCTCCACTTATCTTATCAGAGGGCAGCTCTGAACTTTATAAATCTTAGGTATGTAAACGATTAATTCTCTTCATTACAGACTATGACACTACATGAATACCATAAGTACCTGGTCCTTATCTGTAGCTTTTTTTTTTTTTTGTAATATACCCTCCATCTCTTCCTGTATTACTCATTATTTTCTGTTCTTCTCCAGTATGACACAGCAGCAAAAAAACTTTCATGTACTTAATAATCTACCATTCATATTTATTTACTTATTCTGCAGTTGGTATAATGTAGAGGAGTACTCACAAATCAGGTGCATTATCAACACAGGAGGGCTATTAAAATTAGTCTCATCCTCCCATTTACAATTTGAAATAAGTCATAGCCTCTGTTGCCACAGTGTAATTGATAATGTTTTCTTTTAATTTGGTGAATTCTAAAAATATCTGTATTTTAATGATTTTTGTGTAAAATTCATACTTTTTGTCAATAATATCACCAATTCCTTGTTTCATTTTTTTGCCCCAGATATGCACCAGCTTAACATTATTCATTTATTATTCTCATTAATCATTTCTTTTTATTAATATACTTATGCAATGATATATCTGTTATCTTAAGTTTCTCTTTAAAGTTATCAGCTCCATCATCAGAGCCTGAAGACTTTGTACCACATTGTTCAGCTTATTCATCATTCATTTTTATACTAGTCAACAAATATTTCTGTCCTGTGACACTATTTTAAAAAGTATTTGTTTTTAAAAAAACATACCAACATACAGATCTAAGGAACATGGGCAGAAAGCACAACAGGTTGCATCTTGTTCCCTTTTAGCTATATAATCATGTTTGGGTGCTATAGTTAACATGCTTATTCTTGATCTTGTCTTAACCTATAGCAATACAATGCAAATCATGTTGACTCAGATTCAATAACATGAATCACAGGTATACCCAACACTGCAGGATAAGTACCTACATATTTCTGCAAATATGAAACTTTAAACACCAAAGTGCCTTCTTTAACGTCTGAAATATGTACATATTATAATAATTCAGATTCCCAAGGAAATAACTATTCCATCGTGAAAGTCATGCAGTTCCCTCATCATTTTTTTTTTGCAACACCCTGGTGTAGTTATACACTGCATACTGTAATAACATTTGATGCATTATATTATTTTACCCCAGTGCAATAGCTCTTTGCTTCTACTGATGTACCATTTATGGCATAAAAAACAATGTCATCAGCCATTATCTTCTTGTATAATTAAAAACATATGCCTTTCCACAGCACCAAAAGCTTTTTATCAATGTTTCATGATACTATTTTTCCAAGTGGCTCTTTTGTAAATTTAATAATCAAGATGCAAGCTTAAACAAATAAAAAATGTTCTGCTCCTTTTAATGGGATTGACAAAGCTATTAACAGTCCATGATACAGAACAAAATTAATTGAAATTATCCCCTGGCACTACAAATACTTCCTTGAGTCACTTCTGAAAAGATGCCATTAGCCTAATGGGACTAACCCAGTCATCAAAGGATAAATACATAAAAATACATTTTCCACCTATAACAATAGCATATAACTGAAAGAATAGAAGAAAAAAAAAACATACTTGTCAGATATTAGATTTAATTACCAATTGATAATCCCTTGATCCATTAGAAATGCTTATACCTATAAATTATCCATTTATCTGGCACAGTTTAACACAGTTTTATTTTGTAACGTAGCCCAGTTTTATTTTTTAAAAACATTAACACACAACTAAATTAAATTATGCCTTATATGTATAGATATTTTAATTAAATTTTAGATTTCCAGTATCTAATTGTATATTCATAATATTCCAGTGATAATACAATGTCTTCCAAAGGTCTCAAGAAAAAGTAGAAGCCCCACTCAACTCTCTCCAGCAGACCTTCAAAAAACTTTACATTAATAAACGTTAGCTTTCTTTCTTGGTTCACAAATGTGTTCTTACAAATACATTTTAAATTTCATCATGCTTTAATTGTGAACTAATATTGTTTTCTCCATTCGTGTTTTAATGTACATTCTATCACATGGATATTTCCACCTATGACAATGCTCTGTTTATACTGATATTGCACATTTCTTTGTCAGTTAGTATAGAATATTAATGATATAAGATGCTAATGAGCTGCATCATACAGTCTAGACTTTTTTTTTGTGTACTGTACAACTCTGACCAAGTAAATTAACCTGACAGTGCTCTGGGGCAATTGGGAGACTGGAGTAGCTCCTCTCTAGTTTCTGAGAGTATATTCCCATTAACTTGGTATGAACATACTGGTGAATGGCTTCTTTGAAGAGAAGAGTGGGACCTGGCTCCCCCCATCCCCCTCCTATATGACATCAAGCAACTTTAAACTGATATCACTATATCTATATCGATCAAGCTATATGTGCATGTGAGTGTGTGTGTGTGTGTGTGTGTGTGTGTGTGTGTGTGTGTGTGTGTGTGTGTGTGTGTGTGTGTGTGTGTATGTGTGTGTGTATATATATATATATGTGTATGTGTGTGTGTGTGTGTATATATATATATATATATATATATATATATATATATATATATATATATATATATATACATATATATATATATATATATATATATATACACACACACACACACACACATATATATATATATATATATACACACACACACACACACATATATATATATATATATATATATATATATATATATATATATATATATATATATATACACACACACACACACACACACACACACACATATATATATATATATATATATATATACACACACACACACATATATATATATATATATATATATATATATACACACACACACACACACACACACACACACATATATATATATATATATATATATATATATATATATATATATATATATATATATATACACACATACACAAACATACTTTCTATTTCGATCAATAAACCTTTAATAATTGTAATTTTATATATGCTAACAGAAGATAACAGATTATCTAAAAAGTATTCACCTTTTTAATGGGTCTCAAATCAGTTTGTCATCAGACCTGCTTATTAATGTTTTTGCTGGCTTCTGCCACTTCACCATATGTGCTCTGCAAATGGGAAATTCTTCTTGACTACATATCAACAAAATGTTTTCAACTTATTCAAGCAGAACATTTTGTTGCTTTCATACTGCCCAGTTTCCCTATTTCATTATCATCAGTCTGACCCTCCATCATATAATGGTTCATGTTCTCAAATGGCTGCTTATACTTCATATGAGTACTCAGATATCTTAAATAAACTTTTACACTGTTGTGTCTACATTATTTCATAAAGAACTGAAGTTGTGCTATTGGATACTGATTAAGTACACTCTAAACATTAAGAAAACTTGTTCAGCTCTGACTATATAGTACTGCTTACCTGGTTACCAGAGCGATGACAAATTCAGTTCTTTAAATATCTAGAAACTTATTTTTGTCTAACTTTTATTGTTTACATGGTCATCAGAAACACACCAAAGTCAGATCGTTAACCTTAAATATATAAGGATTAAACAGTACAGGTAGAGGGTGCCTAACAGTCACTTTCCAGTTAAGCACAAACAATCTATGTTCTCACCCTTTTTTCTCTGACTTGCATGTAACTCAGTCCAGCTAACTAGCTTCGTGTGTACATACTCCATGCAATACTGTCCTTATTTTTCCTGTGTACTCTGACAAACTTTTTTTTTCCAGAGGCACTATTTTCATGATCTACCTGTTTCAATTGAAACATTATGTAGATTTATTGTTATTCTAATTCCTTGCTCATCTTTTCAAAGGTGCTAGGATGACAGCTCAGTGTTTAATCACTTCAGCAACTCTTTTTTTTCCTTTCAGCAGTGTAATTATCCACCTTACCATGACTTTTCTAGTCCTTATTGAAAAGCTGCCCATGTCACCTTGTCCAATAAATCTCCTTGTATCTCATTCAGGAGGCCACCACCATCTTAATGGCACTAAACATCTTGTCTGCAGGCAATTTCAAAAACTCAATAAACTTGCTTCTTTTGCAGACTTCTTTTAAACTTTATTCCCAGTAGCAAGCACTGATAAAGTAAAATTATATCTAAAATATATACTGTTTAACTGTACACATAACATCCAAGCTATAACTTTTTGATGTGATCATTCTGTGGATGATCCTTAACCAGTGGTGAATTAATAATAAATATCAGAGAATGGTTTCTACATCCCAAAAATCCATGCAACAAGGGAAGAAACAGTGAATGCAGGGGTAGGGTTGGAAGATAAGTAGAATGTTAAGTGCGTCTAAAAGTCAGATTATGTTAAGTGCACTGTGTCCTGACATTGATGCAATGAAGTAGAATATTTTCATTTATGTTAACAATTTCATGCGGTGAAGTTGATTTAAGAAGTGAAAAAAAAAACAGATGTGACATAATACCAAGCCTCAATGGAAATTCTTGTAAGATTAGTTGTGCACCCATCTCCCTTTAAAAATATGACTCTGGTTGTTTATTTTGACTGTGTATTGTATTGCATGTCATACTTAAGTATTTTTAGTTTTAAAAGGTATCACTGCACCATTATAGTGTGGATCAGAAGAGCAGATTAAGGTTGTGAACTGCTAATACGCTTCAACACATATTCCTATGTTTGATTCTTCAGACTTCATTTGCATGCTGTGTGACATTGAGTAAGTCTCTAAACCAGGCAATATATAACAGGTTCACACCTCAAAAGAGACATTTGTGCTTAGTTTAGTTACCTTGTTTCTAAATACATTAATAAACAAAATAAACATTTCTTGTAAGATACTGCTGGTTGATTAGTTGCAATCTAATATTCTAAAAACTGGACCGATCCTCTGTGGCATAGAGTTCATTTTTCAAATGTCATCACAAATGCCATGAAACAGGGTAGTTAATTTACTACAGCAAACCATTTCAGTCTGTCTGTTTATTATTCTGAACTATTACTCCAGGCAATTAGTTAATATACAAGCATGCTGACAGCCCATCTGCATAAACAACTTTCATCCTTAAATCATGGCAGATGGCTAAATAGCATAGTAGCAAGCAATGGCAGAGGGAGAAAGAGAAGACCAATAGGCTACACAGACCACTTACTGTGTCATAACAACAGCAAACATATGCCTTTTAGGCACTCAGGACATTTATGAAACGAACAGAAATTCAGGTAAATATATACCAGCACTGTATTTTGACAATGTACTTAAAATGTCCTTTAATTTAACATACACTTGCTAGGTAACTGTACTAGCCATCATACCTAGAGAGACACAATTTCCAGAAGTTTCTGTTTAAAAAAAAAAAGTTAACAGGGCCAGATGACCTAGATTTAAAATGGACATGCATGCACATACAAAAAGAAGGGTGTCCCATGTAAGAAGGTAATATAACCAATTAAGAATTTAAAGATGGCAATATTTTGACTGCATCATTTTTCATTTACTAAGTGTTATAATCTGCTGCATTATATTCCCATGCAAATGTTTTCAACAATTTATAGAGACTGTGGACTGATGAGGTGCATTTTAGTGTTATATTACAGAATTAATTTTTGCAGTGTACTGTTATAATCCAGTGTCATATTATTATAGTACTTTGACCTAGTAATGCAGAATGATCATTTGTACTTTGGACAAAAGTTTAGTATGACACTCATATTTTACCAGAATGACAGAAGGGCAATAGTAAATTATGTTGAAAAAACATAAACATTTCTGAAGTTAGTGATGAGGTTACACTCTTGATTGTTTTATTGGAATGGTATAAATTGATAGCACAGAAATGTTACTATTAATTTTATGAAACAGTAACATGCATGGCATTTTCATATTGCTTGAATTTAGAAAGAAACAAGTAGAGAACAGGCTCTTGTTAAGAGTAAGCTATGGGAAGTGATTTTTTTCAATGGTTGTATATATAGCAAATCCATTGGTGCACGGTCCTTCAACTAACCAGAACTAAAATAATTAAATACATAAGTTCAGAATGCAGATATCTAAGTTTCGGCATGTTTTACTCCATTATGGTTGGCTCTTCAGCCCACACAAGCCAGCTTTAAAATGATAAAAATCTTAAAAATAAAAAAGCAATATTTGTGCAACACTCACCCCCATAGGCCAGATTCAAAGACACTTTATGCTTTAGCTCATAATCTATCCATAGGATCATAGGAAGTGACTAGGCAATTGGCCCTGAGGCCCATACAAGCCTAGCCAGGGATGTACCCTATGTTCCGATAAGTCAGCACCTGATGTTCCTGTCCAGTAGGGACACAGGTGAAATCCCAGGGGTGTATTTTCTATTTTCTATCCGGTTATCCAGGTTGCTCTTAAAATGGATCAGTGAAGTACCCTGCATGTTGTGGATAAGGAGTCTATTCCACAGAAGGGGGGAGTCTCTGGAAGAGAAATCTACCCCACCAACAAGTCCTACTGATGTCACAGACCAGGTTGAGGTTGTGCATGTGGATTACTCTAGTGGAGCTTAACTTGCAGATGTGCAGCAGTCCCATCAACCGGGGTCTGAGATTGCATTGTATTCCAGACAGAGGTCACCTCTGAGGATTCTATAAGAGACTGGGTAGAGGGACAGGCCCTTTAGCCTATCTGTGTAGGGTAGATGTTTGAGGACCTGGATTCTCCTGATGAGGAACCTCTGTGGTCTCTCTTGCTGCTGCATGTGCTTTATGAGGTACATGATGATAGAGGCATTATACTCAATAATGGGTCTTATAAGGGAAGAATACAGGGATGTTATGACCACCTTGTCACTGGATGAGATACCCTTACTAATGAGGTGGGCCATGTAGAAAACTTTCCAAACAATGGAGGCAATATGGTGGTCAAAAAGTCAGTTTGCTATCAATCTGGGTACCCAGGTCCCTCACAAATGATTGTATGCTTAGGACCTTTTTATTAATGTGATAATTTGTGGGGATGTCACTCTCTCCAAAGGGGATGATGATGATGCATTTTTTGGCATGCAGTTTGAGGCCATGTTTCTAGCACCAGTTATTTGTTTGGGTGAGACCCTTTTGGAGGATGTCCATGTCACTAGGGGAATGTATGTATTTATTGCATTTGTTTACCAGGAAAGTCCACTGGGCCTAAAATAGCTCATTTTCAGTGGCAACCCAGGTAAAAAAAGCTCCAATAAAAACATAGATACAGAGAAAATATAAACATTAATTGGTACAGAAGTAGAAACAGTGTTACACATAGTAAATAGAGTACTATATACATAATATATATATATATATATATATATATATATATATATATATATATATATATATATAAGCAGGAATCTAGTTGGTTTGGTTACAGTATAAATATATACAGAAAATATAAATTAAAGCAGGAATTTAGTTGGCTGCCAAATTAATTCAATTAGAGAGGTATAAACAGAGATATATTAATCAGTATTGTTGTACTAGTATCAATAAGTGATGAGAAAAATAAATATGGAGAAAGTATCATCAGTCACTAGTAGCGAAAGGCATAGGAGTTTAGTAATCATATAACGAGAGAAAAGCGGTTAGGTTATAGAGCAGGAACACAACCAGGAAGAGTTGAGATGCTTTTTCAGTATTTGTTTGAAGGTGGTGGTGCTGTCTTTCTTAAAGATGGTGGACATGAGTTCCATAGTTTGGTGATGGTGAAGGAATAGAGGAGTTGACCAGCAGGTAAGGTGGGCTTTTCTACTTTTAGAAGTACATGATTTTCATATCTTAGATGCCTGCTGGGTTGATATTTGGCAAGTAGAGTTGAAAGAGCAGAACAGTCTGTGGGTCTGTAGATTATTTTGTGCTCTGTAGTTAGTTAGGTGAATGAGAGATGGTGGGGGAGTTACAGCCACCCTAATTGTTTCAGTGACTTCAGTGGTGGGATGAAAATTTAGCTTTTGTGGCAAATTTGGCTAGTCTGTTGTAACACATATCAGGTTTGGATTTTGTAGAATTTTGGATATTAGTGAGGAGAGAGGCACCATAAAGCAGAGAGGGTAATAAAAAGGTAGTTGCAAGGGTTTGTCTATTAAAGAGGCTAAGAAAGTGTCGTTGACTGTAGAGCATACCAAACTTTTGGTGCGTTTTTTTTTTTAATGTTATTGTTTATGTGTAGGTCAAAGTTAAGGTTTTCATCTGTAATAATGCCTAGTAATTTAGTGTGTGGGACAACTTCTATACTGGGATTGTCTTGGGCTTGTATAGTGAAGAGTTTTTTTATCAAATTAAGTGGTTTTCCTAGGGGTAACAATTACGAGTTTAGGGTTTTTTTGGATTTAGGGCAAGAAGATTGTTAAGCATTCAAGATTCAGTAGGGATGAGGGCATTCTGAGTAATTTGCTTGAGTTCAGAGCTGGAATTTGCAGTGCATATTATTGTAGAGTCATCAGAATACTGGATTACTGAGCATTGTGGAAGAGTGGAGTGAAAGTTGTTACTAAAGATGATAAATAAGAGAGGACAAAGTATGGAGCATTGGGGTACCCCTGTGGAAGTACTGAGGAAGGGAGAGTAAGACTGTTGGCATTTGGTGGATTGCAGCTTACTGGAGAGAGAGCTGTTGAACCACTGTAGGATAGTGGGAGAAATGTGGAGGGTGGATACTTTAGAGAGGAGGATAGTGTGGGTATTGAAGAGGTCGTGGAAAAGTGAAGCAATTATTTTACCAGACTCCCGTGCCCAGTTATCTGTATCAAGGAAGGATAGGAGGGAGGTAGTGGTGCTGTGTCCTGGTCTAAAAGCATGCTGAGTGTTTTTTTTTTTTTTTTTGAAGTGATGAATGTGCGCAGCTTATAGTTATCTGCAAACTTGGTCAGACATAGACCACTGGTTTTGGCTTGCACCTCAGAAAAGTATATCCCAAACATCAAAGGCCACAGTACCAATCACCACTTATTACAGCTCTACTGCTTGAGGTGACTTCCCCTATTTTGATTAGGTGGGTTCTATCAGTGAGACAGTTTGCTACACATCTTGTTACATACAAACTGTTGCCTAGCCGAGAGTTTATCTATTATATCCGAGTGGAGAATAGTATTGAAGGCTTTGGCCAGGTCAAGGTAGGAGGTGTGCACCATCTTCCCCTTGTCCAAGGCTTTGGTGACTGTCTCAAATAAGTCAACTAAATTAAACAGGCATGACATCCCTTCGATGAAACCAAACTTTGTGTGATCGAGTGTTTGGAGGTTGCCAATGTTCTTGTTAATGAGGTCCATGATGATCCGCTCCATGGCCTTGCAGATCAGGCTAGTTAGGCTGATGGGTCTATAATTTCCTGCATCAGTGGATGCACCACCTTTGTGCAAAGGGATGACAGTGGCTGTCCTCCACTTGGCTGGGATGAAGCTGGTACTCAGGCTTTGATTGAATAGGGTGGCTAATGGTGCTGCAAGTTCCTGCTTCAGTTCATGTAGGATGCAGCCTGGGATGTTATCGGGTCCCATGGAGGCTGTATTTTTTGCCTTTGAGAGGGCAATGATGACTTGCTCCCTAGAAATAAGGGAATGGGGGCAGATGCTGGGGATGTCCTGATTTACTGATGGGGGAACAGATGGGTGAAGTTTTCAATGAACCTGTCTGCCAGCAGGTTGGCTATATCTATTGCTTTTGTTTATGTGGTGTCCTTATCCACCAGTTCTGAGCAGATCTGAGTGCTTCCTTTCAGATTGCAGACATACGTGAAGGCATTATGACTGTCTTTAGTAGATGTGGCCAGTATGGACTTGAAGTTTGCTTTGGAGAATTTCACTAGTGATCTTATTTGCTTTTTCATACAAAGGAAAGATTGCTTCCAATTACGCATTTGCTCCTTCATGGTCCTGGACAGCAATTTTTTCATTTTGTTATAGAGTTTATTTATTGCACATGTCCACCAGCCAGGTTTACTCTTCCTTTAGGAGGATTGTGTCCTGTTGGGTATTCCTGATTCCATGCAGCTGTATAAATGCTCTGTCCTGTTGGGTATTCCTGATTCCATGCAGCTGTATAAATGCTCGTACAATACTTTGGTGTAGGTTTGGACATATGTGCCAGTTCCAGGGGGAGGGGTCAGTGAAACGGTTTATACCTTCTCTCAGGAGGTTGTAATCAGCTTTAGAGAAGTTTTTTTTGTTTGACCTGAGCAGGGGGAGCTAATGACTTCAAAAGTGACTGCTTTGTAGTTGGTTCTTATCAGGGAGAATGACACTGTATGATGCTGCAGTGATTACTCATGTAGGTTATTACCAAGTCCAAGATATTTTCACCTCTCATGGTATGGGGGTGTCGACCAGCTGTTCCAAGGCATTTGTACTGACAAAATCAAGGAATCTCTGAGCATTTGTGTTTTGGCAAGAATAGTTCTTCCAATCCATGGTTGGATAGTTAAGTCGCCCAGGATCAGAGTAAAGGATTGAATCTTGATAGATTCGAAGAGGTCCAGATAAGTGGAATGCGCATCTTGGGTCAACATTGGGGGCCTGAAGCTAACTATGATTTGAATAGGGGTCTTGTCAATGGTTAACTGCACCTTGAATGTCTCCTGTGCATACTGTTTGAACAGCCTGGAGGTGAGTATGTCCTTTTACATGTATTGCAGCTCAACTTCCTTTTGCTTTGCTGCCCACGGTTTGGGATCTGAATGTATGACAGGATGAGTAAATGGCTGGGGTGCTCTCCACAGCTTTGAACCAGGTTTCTGTGACTGCACAAATGTCAGCATCTTCCAGGGTTAAGAATGCTTGCAATAAGTGCAGTTTCATGTTTAGACTTCTAGCGTTTATCAGCATGACCTTTATTTTGCATTTTGATGAAGTTTTCATGTGGGTAGTTTTGACCTCATGGCATTGCCTAAAAAAAAGGTACTATGGGGGAGACAAGGGCTTTTGCCAGGAGGCTGAAGCCAAAGGGAGATAGATGCAGGCCATCTCTGGAAAAGCATTGTGGTTTGTTAATCATGTCTTTCCATGCTGTCAGGTACTGGGATCCCCTTGGAATGACACCAGAAACTAAGCCAATTGTTAAAGTCAATCATTTTCTGTTTTTACTGAGGCATCATTCTGGGTGAATGGAAGAATGCTGCTTAAGGCTGGGAACATACCTGCCTGGGACACACATTCAGTGAGCTCAATCATGTCTCTCTTCATAAAGTCCAGGGAGGTATGTCTTAAGTCAACCACGCCAACATGGACTATGACAGAGTCATATCAGTACCTGCTGTTGAGAGACTTGAGAGCATGGGTGATATGGTGGATTCTGGCCCCTGACAAACCACTAAAACTGTGACTTTCTCCTTATCCAGCCTGGTGAGGGGACACATCTCTCTCTCTCACAATGGAGTTTCCTGTTACTAATATTTTGGGTTTATCTTTAGGCCATAGTGGCTGTGAAACACAGGTGTGTGGACTATGTGTGGTATGTGGTGTGCTGGGCAGTAGAGTTCACATGTGCTTTTGCCTTGGAGGTCTCTTTTGTTTGGGTATGTTTTTATTGAGGACCTTCGCATATGTGGGTGTGTGTTGTGTAGGTGTGGTGTTTGTGTTGACAACCTTCTCAGTGTCTGATATACTGGCTTGTGACTGACAGAGACAAGCACTTAATACCGTCATCATTCTGAAAAAAGACATACTAAGGTCCTCAAGCTGCACAGTATAATGAGGAATCAGGGAGGTCAACTCTTTCCTCCACAAAGATTGTTTCCTCTTACTGCACTATAATATTTTGAAAATATGCAGAAGTCTATAATGCAAGTGTATACTTTCAAAGTGATTACATTATTCATTGAAATCAATGGACTTTTCCGGCATATATAGGAACTTCCTTGTACATCAAAATTGTAACTGCAGGCTTTGCATTGAGGAGTACCATGTTTCTCGGGAAACGCCACCCCCACCACCACAGAGGAGAGATCTACAAAGGCTGATACAATGTTTCATCATCATGGGTGATGGCTCTGTAAATGCAATATTGCATTTTTTTGGTAGTCATTCCTTTTCTACAGATAAGACAACTGCAATTATATAATTTCAATGAAATGGATTGTATTTTAGATGCATGGAACCACAGCATGACACACTCCATATCTCTAACTGTGCATGCATGTTAGATTCTCACATTTTGTACATTTGGTGTTACAAGTGACTTTCATATAGTGCTGTAAAGATGGCCACATTTGAAGACTGTTGTGGGCTACATGAAAGGATTAGGGGACTAACTTTGCCAGGAAAAAGAAATGGTGCTCATTAAAAAAAATGTTTCTGAATTACATTACATTACCTCTTATTGCTGTAGTACTCAACCACTTGAATAGTAATTCTGGTATACAATTAAGCAGCACATTGGCTTAGTTTTCCCCTGACATGATGCCATTGTAGGTAATGAAGCAGATATCTATATTTAGAGGTGCATTGCTAGAAGGCAGAAGCCCTCACCAGCCATACTATGGACCTTTTAAAATCAGGATCCCAGACTTCTGTGGTGTTCTTTGTGACATATCAAAAGCAAAATTCATTATATATGTTTTCTTTATAGTTTTTGTGGTTAAAATGTAGGAGTGATATAATGGATTTTTTTTTGTTTATAATTTCTGTGTTCAGACTTAGCCTTGAATTCCTATCAAAGTCATCGATCGATAGGAAAGACTGAGCTAAGTCTGTAAGGCAGAAATATGTCAGCTAAAAATGAAATTGGCAACAGGGAATATGGGCAGAAATAAGTGCTGTCAAAAAAAGCCGTCAATAACGCAAATTTTGTATGAAAGTCTTAACTAGTAAAGTACAATCTCAAATTTATATGGCGGGTGAAAGCACATCATTAGACTTTTTATAAACATTTGCCTTGGATAGAATATATTCTTAAGGTGCGGATACAATGTTCTTTAGTCCATCTTGTACTAGATGGCTGATGATGACTTCAAATCTTTACATTTATAGTTTCACCCAAGGTGCACAGCCAGTAATATGCATGATTAGCATAAATAGCATTAAACCACATATCTTATGGAATGAGAAGAGGTTAGTTGGCTTGACAAAATGACATTTTATTAGCTGTTATCACATAACTCTAGATTCCATATATCACAATGTAATGGTTGTTGCTACATAACTATGGAAAAGTATGCCAATAAAAATCAAGTGTGAGGCTCAACTTACATGCCAACATATTTGTCAGCATCCTTGCTAAGGAATTCTGGCCAAAGCCAAAAATAATGGGGTTACAGAGGCCCCATATCAGGGAGAATTTTTAAATATCACTACGATTCACAAAGTTAATAGAACAATAGGTTCTCCTGCAATATGTCTGATTGCACCAGGGTTCACCTTTGAGCCACTGCTGTTCATTCTGGTGATGGACTACATTAGCAAACAGGTCGGAGGGGGAAGATCAACAAAGTTGCTGTATGTAGACAATGTGGCATTACAGGCAGACTGAGCTGGAACTTCTGCAAAAGATAGGAGAATGAAATGCAAAACTGAAGGCACTTGGGATGAAATTAAGCACAGATAAGATGGTGGTAATGTCAGCAAATTGGGGAAATTAGAAGAAGTTGAGAATAGAGATAGAATGGAAGATAGTAGAACAGGTAAACAGCTTCAAGTATCTGGTTGTGGTGGTTTAGGAGAAGGGAAGTCTGAATGAATAGGTCAAAGCTAGAATCAGAGGGGCTGCTGCCAACTGGCATAGAGTGGTAGGTGTAGTCTATGACAGAAGAATGCCAAAGAAACTGAAAAGTAAGGTGTATAAGACAGTGGTGTGACCAGTCCTACTGTATGGTACAGAAACATGGGCAGTAAAGGCAGAACAGTTGAAGACACTAGAGGTGATGGAAATGAAGTGCCTGAGAAGGGTAGTAGGATGTACACTGTGGGACAGATAAAGAAATGAGTATGTAAGAGCAGAAGCCAAACTAGCTCTAATTGCAGAAAAGATCTAAGAGAACAGATTGTGGTGATTTGGACATGTGCAGAAAGGCAGAAGACAATCTGGTGAGGAAGATTTGGGACAGACAGGAAGAAAGTAAAAGGAAGCAAGGACATCCAACAAAGAGGTGGATGGATTGTGTGAAAGAAGATCTGCGACAGTCAAGCATAAATGTTGAAAAAGGCAGGAGTGCGGCACTGACTCGAGAGAGTTGGCGACAGTTAAGATGTTACCCTGACCCCATGTAGAAAAAAGAAATGGGAAAAGGGGGCTGATGATTATTGTAGGTCCTTTGCTATTACAGCAGAGCTGATTCAACCACTTTACTTCACTAAAAATAATTCTTTCTTATACTACGTTTCATGAAGAGGAAAAGCAGAACTAGAAAATAACAAATACAGTGGTGTATGACCAGTTATTTATTAAATGGCATAACCATGGTTAGAAAGTTGAATCTACTGTAATATTGTACTTCATCTGTAAGCAATAATTCATGACTGTGTGTGAGGGTGGTGTATATCAGGATTTACCCACAGCTGGTGTGGTTTGATAATGAGGGCAAAGCCCAAGTGAATAAATAAAATCAACCATTGTTAAATCGTGATACACCCACACATAGGAGTGGATTATTGCTATTATATAATGTCATCATGTAAGAAAGAAACTGTTTATCTTTCTTAAATAATGTCTTTGTTAGATAGCACGCCTGTCTTCTTCAGTGTTGTCTTCTGTAGTTTGATGTATTGCATGTCTATATGGGTCTTTCTTTTCCAAGTTTACTCGGTACATCTGTGCAGTGCAAGAGAAGCAATAGAGAAAAGAGAATTTCTGTTGCTATTTCTTTTTCTTTTTCCTGTTTAAAAAGAAATTAATATTATGTGAAAGACAGTGCAGTAATACAAGGAAAATCAGGTTTCTTCCTGTTTCTGAAGTTTTGCATTACATACCTGATTTTTCTTGTATTTTGCACTGCTCCCCAGCATATAGGTTCATAGGTAGGTATTAGGCTATCTGACCAAAGGAATTTATAAACCTAGCCAGAATGTATTGGCTTTTGCCACCCCCTTAGATTAGTTCCCTGTGCCTCTGTCCAGCAGAGCCACTGAAGTGATCCCCAGGGTAAACTTTTTGTTTCCCATACACTTGTCAAGGTTTCTAATGAAGAGTGTTAAGGAGGAGCTCTGCCTAATATAGATTGGAATCTTGTTCCAAAGCATGGGAAGTCTCTGGGACAGGAATCTATCCCTCCAGCATGTCCTATTTATTGTTGTGGTGAGGTTTAGATCCCTAGAGTGTGTGACTTGAGGGGATATGGTTTTCTTTAGGTGGAGCATGTCCATCAATTCTAGGTTGGACATGGCCTTTTATTTCAGGCAGAGATCATCTCTGAGTAGGCAGTATGCAACCAAGTACTGCTGGAGTTTCTTCAGTCAAGCTGCATAGGGCCAAGCTGAGGCCAGTGATCCTCTTGGTGAGGTACGTCTGTGCTCCTTCCAGCTGTTGCAGGTGTCTTGTAAGGTACATCCCAAATAGGGCATTATACTCTATGATGGGTCTGATGAGTGATGAGTAGAGGGGCACAATGACCTCTTTTGATCTGGATGCTAACCCTTTTGTGATTAGGTGGGCCACATAGAAGGATTTTCTAACCACTTTGGCAGTGTGATTATCAAAGGAGAGATTACTATCTACTTGGGTCACCAGATCCCTTATTACGTCTTCCGTATTTAGGGGACTACCACCTATGTGGTAGTTTGTGGGTACTTTGTTTTTTCCAAAGGGGATGACTATGCACTTTTTGGCATTCATCTTTAGGCCATGATTTTGACACCAGGTATCTGTCTCAGTAAGACCCTTTTGGAGGATGTCTGTGTCATCCGGAGAGTCAATTATAACCCCTAGTTTGCAGTCATCTGTGAACTTGGTCAGCAACAGTTCTCCTGTGCTTGCCTGTACCTCTGAGAAGTATATGCCGTACAGGAGGGGTCCTATGACTGAGACCAGGGGAACACCACTTGTAACCAGTTTAGAGTTGGACCTAGCTCCTGCAACTCTCACCATGTGGGTTCTGTCTGTGAGCCAGTTGCCAACCCATATTGTGATGTAGGGGTTTATGTTCAGGCTGGTGAGCTTGTCTATAATACCAGAATGGGGAATGGTGTTGAAGGCTTTTGCAAGGTCTAGGTAGGCTGCATGTACCACCTTTCCCACATCTATAGCCTTGGTAACTGTCTCAAAGAAGTCCACCAGGTTTAGGAGGAGTGATCTGCCCTTAACAAAGCCGAACTGGGTTGGGTCCAGTGTTTGGAGGTTTTCAATGTCTCTGTTAATAAATTCCATGATGATGCACTCCATAGCCTTGCAGACCAAGCTAGTCAGGCTTATAGGGTGATAGTTCCCGGGGACTGTTGTGGCTCCACCTTTGTGGAGTGGAATAAACGATGTATGTGCCACTGTATGGGTACATAGCCTGTGGAGTGGCTGAGTTTGAACAGTGCATTTAGGTGAGGGGTTAGTTCATTTTTCAGCTCATATAGGAAGCAGCCTGGGACACCGTCCGGTCCCACTGATGCTGTGTTTTTGGCTTTGGAGAAGACTGTTTTAACCTGAGTATCTGTGATTTCAGGGGTTCTACATTCTTCTGGTATGGTTGTGGGCACTTTTGGGGGTGAGAGGGGGGTGAAGTTTGCAGTGAACCTGTCTGCCAGAATATTGGCGATATTAGTCAGTTCAGTGTACTTTGTGCCGTTCTGTACTAACTCCGAGAAGGTCTGAGCATTGCCACTTAGATTCTTGACATAGCTAAAGAATGCCTTGTGGTTATCTTTGGAGTCCTTGACAATTTTTCTTTCAAAGCTAGCCTCGGATGATTTTATGAGGGATCGTAGTTTCTTGTTGATACTGATCAGGGATGTCTTACCTTCTTGGGATTTTACTCTTTTCTGTACAAGTTTCCTCCTTCTATTGCATAGCTTGTTTATGGCAGGGGTCCACCAGACTGGTTTCGTTTTCTTGGAGGAGTGAGTCTTGGTTTTGCTTGGGATAGCATGATCCCTGCATTCTTGTAGGTGCCCGTAGAATGCATTAGTAAAGGATTTTGCAGCTTGGACAGCATTACCCTTTAGCATGGGGCTCTAAAACTTTCCACCTCGGTCTTAAGTAACGTGAAGTTTGCTTTTGTAAAGTTTTTCATGGTGGTTTCCATGACCGGAGGTGGGGGCAGAATGTGGATATCCAGAGTGATTTGTTTATGGTCAGATCTAACCAGTGAGGGGTTGACCTCCAGTGTGGAACACCGGTCGCCTATGTTGGTGATGACCAGGTCCAATATGTTGTCACCTCAGGTGGGAGTGTTGACCAGTTGATCCAGGGCGTTTGAGTTTATAATTTCTAGGAAATGTTTGGCAAGGGAGTTAGTACTTGAGTAGTTCTTCCAGTTAATGTTTGGGTAATTGAAATCACCCAATATTAGGGTGTTTGGTAGGACCTTTATGTTTCTCAGTGTCTCCAGAAATGCAGAATGGGGGTCCTGGGACATGGTGAGTGATCTGTAGCGAGCTACAATTCGAATTGCAGTTTTGCCCATTGTTAGTTACAAGTGGATGATCTCTGAAGCATTGTGCTGTGCCACTAACCTGGAGGTGTGAGTATCATTGTTGAATACGGATACGCCCCCCCACCTTTTGTATTTTGGTCCAGGTTCTGTGGCCAAATGTAGGGTACGAGTTGTAGCCTGGTAGTGCTGGGGTGCTCTCTGGAGCCTTAAACCAGGTTTGTGTTACTGCACATATATCGATTTTCTCCATATTGAGGAGTGCCTCGAGTGCTTGCATTTTGAGGTTTAGACTTCTGGCATTGAGTAGCATTACCCTCAGTTTTTTGTTACTTGTGCTATTTACGGTGGTGGGTTTGTCTTTTGAGCCTTGCCTAAAAAAGGCACTATGGGGCGGCAAAAGCCTTGGCCAGTATTCGAAAGCCTAAGGGTGACAGGTGCAAGCCATCTCTAGTGAAGCATGGCTATGAAGCATTGTCTCCATAGTGAGGAGTGCCTCGAGTGCTTGCATTTTAAGGTTTAGACTTCTGGCATTGAGTAGCATTACCCTCAGTTTTTTGTTACTTGTGCAATTTATGGTGGTGGGTTTGTCTTTTGAGCCTTGCCTAAAAAAGGCACTATGGGGCGGCAAAAGCCTTGGCCAGTATTCGAAAGCCTAAGGGTGACAGGTGCAAGCCATCTCTAGTGAAGCATGGCTTGTCGAGCATGTCATCCCAGGTGGACAGACACTGGATCCCCTTTGAATGACACCAGAAACTTAACCAATTATTGAAATTGATAATTTGTTCTTTATACCGTGCAACATTCTTTGTGAGGGCAGGATGCTACTCAGGGTCAGGGTCATACCAGCCTGGCCTATGTGATCAGAGAGCTCTTCCATGTCTCTTTTCATGTAGTCCAGGGAGGTATGGATCAGGTCATTCACACCAACATGGACAATGACAGAGTCATATTTGTACTTGTTCTGGAGTGACATGAGTGCTTGTGTTATGTGTCAGATCCTGGCACCCGACAGGCAGCTAACAGTAACCTTCTCCTTATTCAGCCTAGTGAGTGGGACATCAGTGTGCCTGACTATAGAGTCACCTATTACTAGTGTGCTGGGTATGTTATTTTGCTTTAAGGGCTGTGACTGCATGGCACACTGGTTTTGTGAAGTGTGTTTCATGGTTTGTGTTGGGGGGTGGAGGTTGCTTGGAAGTCTGCTTTGGAGGTCTCTGTTGCTTTTGCAGATTTTTAT